>NC_036240.1:7366127-7396510 GCF_002742605.1 Olea europaea var. sylvestris
AGTCAATCATACATTTTTCGGTAAAATAATATTACTCATAAATTCAAAACTTTTAACCATATATTTTCCATCAATCTACTATTTCAAAATGTATTATTAGATTACAATGGTTCCAAACATGCCCTTAGAATCTGTTTATTTACACGTATTCTATATTGTGTATTATTTGACTAGACAAAGCTGAACAAGAGAGATGCAATAAATATTTTCATTGAAAAAGGAGAGACATGGTTTAATATTTTTTATTGGGTTATTCTGGTTGTACAGCCCCCTCATGTAGCCTCCTCACATGAGGGGGTTCAACGCGAGGCTCCTTCTCGTGAGGGGTCTGTGTGTCTTATTATACATCAAGCATATCCCTTTTTTATTTCTTCATTCTTCGGAGGACTTTAATGCAAACAAAAGGCAATCCTTCCATAGACAATAATCTAATCGGAAAACCAAACCCATTATATTACCTAAAATCGATGTTCAAAAGTTGACTAGTCGAGGACAATACTTGGTGGATCAAAGGATTGAACAGAGGACCAAATGATTTATTACCATTATATATTCATCAAAGGGGTTAGTCCTTCTCAACCTTTTGTGTAGTGTGACTATGTGCCCTCGGTTCTACAGGAGGCTTCAAGATCCAAAATATTTAACCTGAGTTTGAGTTCTATCGTCTATGTCTGGACAGTTAACATTGATATCAAAAATTGCACGCAAATTTGCTTTTACATCGATGGTTTCTTGTACAAAGGGCTTAGATTTATTTAAAATTAAGGGACCCACAATCTAAAATTTTGACGGTGAAAAAATAATTACAACTACACTGTGCGAAATGTTAGGTGCCTATTTGAGTGCCATTTTTTGCCTTAGAATGCATTTTTGGAATTGTATATTGATGAAGAGTGCGTAGTTGAAAAAAAAGTTTTGAGTTTGCATTTAATATTATTTTATCGAATAATGTGTAGTTGAAAAATAAGAGAAGAAAAAATACATTTTGAAAATAACGGAGCCAAACAAGTGCTAAATTTTAATTAAAAAGTTCTTATAACATTTTTTTCGCATCCATTTTATTTATGAAAAATCTCAATTTGTAATTAATTTTTATAATTTTTTTTAAAAGTCTAATTTGTAAGAATATTTTGTTTGCTTGTTTACTTTTTAAAGATATGACATATTGATAATACCACAAAATAGATATTTCTTTTATCAAAGAATACTGAGATATAATATGCCCCTGTTTGGTATGATTACAATATTTAATAAGTTAAAATCAATAAATAATTTTAACAATATATTTTACAAATTTACAACTTTTTAATCACACATTTCATTAATTTTCATCAATATTTACTAAAATTTTGAATTAATTCCTCCCAAACATGGGACTATATATTTTGAAAATTTATTTATCTAATTAAAGTGATTTAAAATTTTTACTTTTTATAAATAATTTTTATTATAAAGTGGAGGGAAATATGTGAGTGAATTCGAACATTCACGTCTTGTGTAGGAACTTTCCAATGTTGAGCAGACCCAAGTGAATTTTATTTTAAATGAAAATTTTCAAAAAGTCAAATTAATTCTACAAAAGTCTATAAAAATTTTAAAATGAAAATTTATAAAAGTTTACTAGTACGAAATACTTTCACTAATTAAATACAAATCCATCAAAATCAATGAATTTCACAAAAATCCATCACTTAAAAGAAATTCATAAAATTACAATACACTCCCTCATTTTTTCCATGTTGGTAGATAATGAAAACTTATCTCCAATGAGATTTTTATTCATGCAACCAAACAAGGACAACTTAAAATCTCAAACATTATTGATTATTGAGCTGTATTGGGTCCCACGAGAACACCCTACACCGAGAAGCACCCGATCGAACTCGATCAATCTACCTGTCATATAAAACTACCACAGGCTCTCATTCTGCACTGGTCGGATTTGGTTGACTCAGAGAAGAGAATTACGCAGAGAGGTATATTAGGCTGATCAGCCTCCCTTTCTAGAGGCCTAAAGAGAGAAACCATGGCCTCTATAACCTCACAATCCTTCTTTTCTCTCTCTAAACCCAAATCCGACAGTAATAATACCGTTAAATCTTCCTTCATCCACCACCTCAAACAACCCTCCTCCACCATCAAGATTTTCCGGAAACCAAAGGATAAGCAGCGATCATTGTCGGTGGTGGTGGCCTCGGTGGACAACGAACTTGACGTCATCCCCGTGCAGAGTGACGACAGAGTTGACCAGCAAAGTGGCGTCGTATGTATGGAGAGGGAAACAGATGGAACGGATCTAGAAACGGTGGTGGGTCAGGTGGTGGGGGGATTTGGTAATGAGGCTTCAGGAAGGCTGTCGTTTGAGGGTGCTTCTGGGTTTTCATCTGCTGGTTCTAGTGTAGGTGATGGAGAAGAAGTGGATATAAGGAGGCTTATTGATAGTGCTATTAATGCCACCATTGTCTTGGCTGCTGGAACTTTTGCTATCACAAAGATGCTGACTATAGATCGTGATTACTGGCATGTGAGTAGAATAATCCTGCAACTGATTTTATTTTGTGAAGTTTTGGGGTTGAAACTTAGGTTTGTAACATTTTTGTGTGAATTGTGGGTGACGTGTGTTAATTTTCTTGGCATATTATTGAGATTTGTATTCCTTACGTATATGTGAATCCGGCCATTGACGAATTGATTCTTTATACAAATATAGTATTCAAAATTGAGTCTTTATACGTATATTTGTTACGTATAATATTGCAGATGGAAATTGAATAGTTTTTGGGTCATTGACAATTAAGATGGGACTTTGCTGATCTAGTTCCAGTATTGCTCCCTCCCTCTTATCGTTAGTTTCGATTAGCAGATTGAAAACTAAACGTGGCTTTTGCTTTTTCATTATCTTTGAAAGTTTTTAGTGTGGTTTGTACTAAAGTGATTTTAACTTTATTTAAATACAAGGTGTTTTAGGTGGAAAAATGTTTCCATGGATGTGTATGTATTATCCGTGTCAAGATTGCCAATTTTGTCAAAAATTACTTTCTTTGTTTGTATTTTCCTCACTTTTGTTATTTCTTAGATATTCTTGGCTCAATTACTGGGTTAAGTGGTTATTGCCCAATGCTCAGCTATGTTCATATGGAATTGTGAAACGTTGTGGTGGACAATTTCTCCTCGATTGACTGTTACTGGTGGGCTGTATCGGTCTTGTCCATTAACTGATACCTTGCGAAGTAGCTCTACAAATACAACTCTTCTTACATGCTCAATAGCCTGTATATACATATGGAATGAATACAAAGAAATGACAGCTGATGTATCAACAACTAATACAATTGAATGTGGAGAACAACAAAAATATTCGTTGAACTTGCTGGATATTATATCTGGATAGAACTTCAATGGTTCAGTGATAAAATTTGTTACTCCATATAAGTACTCCATTGATTTTTGAGCTTATAGTTGACCCTCAATGTTTTCTCTTGTAGAGTGGAGAAAACAGTTGGTGGAATTGGATGTTCCTCTCAACTGTTCTCCTGGAATATTAGTCTTCCTTGAGGATTGCATTCTTGTGTGTATTTCTCGAAAACTGTATTGCTGAGCTTAGTCCTCCTACCAGCGTTCTGTATTATAAGCTAATAGAGTTTACTGAGTAAAACTGCTCAGACCGGGCCTCTTAATTAGCAATTTTTGTGAAGAGCCTAAAGGAACCTAAAATGTCAATTCTTTGAACTCGTGATGCTAGACCTCTAACAGCTTGTAAGCACTAAAATTGCTGTCAGAAATGGCTTAAAAGTGCCAAGAGTGCTTATAAATAAGCAAAGCTAGATAACCTCTACGTGTGAAGAGGAAAATTGTGTGATCTTTTGTTCCATTTTTGTCATGCTTATTCATTTTATAGAATTTTTTATGTTTTAATTCCACCAATTTTTGATCTGCATGGAGCCCTATATGTTGTGCTGAATATAATGAAGCTCTCCTTAATTCTTACACTTGAGTATGCAAATGATATCAGAGCATAATAAATATATTATGTTTGTGGAATATGGTTGTAAGAACTTCTATGTTCATGCATACAGCTTGGCAAAGCTTTCTAGATATTTTGTATTATTTAGGTGACGTGAGTGTATGGATATTGTCATTTTCTTGCATACTCTAAGTCGACACTGGTTTTCTCCGCTTCCTTCTCTCCTATTTATGCTTGGGTCTTTTAACTGTTATACATATTTACATATATTTATCAATGCCTATTTTGGAAATTATTTTTATTATTCGTAGCTACATATATCAGATGTGCTTTATCTATAAGATTGCACTCATTTTGTCTGCTTATATAGGGATGGACCCTCTATGAAATACTGAGATACGCACCCCAACACAACTGGAGTGCATATGAGGAAGCTCTTAAAGCAAACCCCGTCTTAGCAAAAATGGTAATAAGTGGAGTGGTGTATGCTGTGGGGGATTGGATCGCACAGGTTAGTCGATATTTTCTTTTTATTAAAGTTTAGATGTAAAGAGCTCTTTTATTTGTTGATTTCGGCAGAGTCTTATCAGCTATTCATGAACTCACCTGATATACTTTGCAGTGTTATGAAGGAAAACCTCTGTTTGAGTTTGACCGTGCTCGCGCATTCAGATCTGGGCTAGTCGGCTTTACACTGCATGGATCCCTTTCCCATTATTACTATCAGTTCTGTGAGGTAATTATTGCAGTTTCAATGTTTGCTGCATCGAATGTCCTTGTAATTTATTTTCCTCTCTAATTATTTGACAAACATGTCTCCTTTTCCAGGCTCTATTTCCTTTTGACGATTGGTGGGTGGTTCCTGTGAAAGTAGCCTTTGATCAAACGGCATGGGCTGCTGTTTGGAACAGCATTTACTTTACAGTATTAGGAGTTCTCCGGCTTGAATCCCCTGTCAATATTTTTAAAGAATTAACGGCTACATTCTGGCCCATGTTAACTGTAAGAAGTCTTACTGCTCTGGGACTCGCTTCTTTCTTTTCTTGAATAAATATATATCTAAAAAAAGATTAACTGTAGCGAACTTCTATTTTCTTATCTAGTTGAGTTCTGCCTGGTGAGATTGGCCACTGATAAATGTCTGCAGTATGTCAATATAGTTTATTTGTTCGTTATGCAGTTTCTTGACTGTTCTCTGTATTTTTCTTTTTAATTTAACCATAAGCTTGAAGCTTTAAAATTCCTGAACTTCATTTACTCATGGTGTCTGCATCAAATTATACGAGACTGGTTGTCTCATGCGACTGTTGAAAATGATTTAAATAATTAAATTTGTCCCCTTTCTAACATCATAAACTTTTAAATGACGTGTTACAACATGATCCTAGTGCAGTCAAAAGATGCGAGTTCAAGTCTCCCTGCCACCTATTTATAATCGTCACATGTCAGGCCTTTGATAAAAATGTATTCAGCCTGAACTTAATGCGGCACTTTGAAGGCAGTATACATAATTAAGTTTGTCCTCTTTCTTCAAAAGCTTTTAAGCGAGGTGGTTTGACCGTGTCTATGCTTTTCAACTTTTGCCTCGTCCACTAGTCTAATCCTTAATTAGGTCTCAGTATCATTTTTAGCTCTGGTGTATCTGGTCAAGAGGTTTAGGCAAACCTATATAATTTAGAGAGAGCAAATTTTGGGTGTGGAGGAATATGGCATGGATTACTTTACATGTTGGGAATGATCCCCTTCTTTGTACTCTGAATCGGAATACTATGTGGCTTCAGTAGATTTGAGCTCGTAAAAGATTTCAAGATAAAACCATAATGTTTTGCTCTCTGCATAAACAAATGGCTTGTTTTTCAGGCGGGTTGGAAGCTTTGGCCTTTTGCTCATCTCGTTACCTACGGTGTGATCCCTGTTGAACAAAGACTTCTTTGGGTCGACTGTGTGGAGCTCATTTGGGTGACAATATTATCAACGTAAGCATGTCGTCTTAATTGAGCTCTTATTTCCAGTTTCTATGTTCGGATGCACACTTTGCCATGTTTGGGTAGTTGGATTAGACAATAATAGGGAGTATCACACAGCTTTTCTCCTTTCAATGTATGAGGTATCAAGGATCTGGTTACTGTAGTTTGACATGATAATATCTGTCTTGAACTATTCTGAGATGGAACGAGAACTCTAATTTCTTTTGGAATTCTATTTGGTAGTTATTCGAACGAGAAATCAGAAGCCCGCATCTCTGATTTACCTGCCGAAGCTAATGTCGATGCATCGTCAAAACGTACACCTGAGGTATGCCAAATGTTTAGTTAACTATGCATGTGAGATTCGTCTTTCGACTGCTATAACCTATAATTCTGACTCACCGTCTCTTTTCCCTTGTTTTCTCTGTTAAGGTTTGACAGAATAGACCAACCGAGACCAGATGAAGCGATGAGAAATCGATTGCAAGGAGATAATTGAAGCCATCTATACGAAGGTAACAAGGCTGCAGGTACCGATCGAGTGTAAATTCTCTATGTACTTTGTGCAGATCTTTTCGGTATCTGTATGTGCGCATTAATTCTTGACTTGGAAAATGTAGTTTAACTAGTCATGCCTAAAACATGCAGTGTCGACATTTTTATATAAGAATCTCCACTTTCTCCACTGATAAATGTCTGCAGTATGTCAATATAGTTTATTTGTTCGTTATGCAGTTTCTTGACTGTTCTCTGTATTTTTCTTTTTAATTTAACCATAAGCTTGAAGCTTTAAAATTCCTGAACTTCATTTACTCATGGTGTCTGCATCAAATTATACGAGACTGGTTGTCTCATGCGACTGTTGAAAATGATTTAAATAATTAAATTTGTCCCCTTTCTAACATCATAAACTTTTAAATGACGTGTTACAACATGATCCTAGTGCAGTCAAAAGATGCGAGTTCAAGTCTCCCTGCCACCTATTTATAATCGTCACATGTCAGGCCTTTGATAAAAATGTATTCAGCCTGAACTTAATGCGGCACTTTGAAGGCAGTATACATAATTAAGTTTGTCCTCTTTCTTCAAAAGCTTTTAAGCGAGGTGGTTTGACCGTGTCTATGCTTTTCAACTTTTGCCTCGTCCACTAGTCTAATCCTTAATTAGGTCTCAGTATTGTTTTTAGCTCTGGTGTATCTGGTCAAGAGGTTTAGGCAAACCTATATAATTTAGAGAGAGCAAATTTTGGGTGTGGAGGAATATGGCATGGATTACTTTACATGTTGGGAATGATCCCCTTCTTTGTACTCTGAATCGGAATACTATGTGGCTTCAGTAGATTTGAGCTCGTAAAAGATTTCAAGATAAAACCATAATGTTTTGCTCTCTGCATAAACAAATGGCTTGTTTTTCAGGCGGGTTGGAAGCTTTGGCCTTTTGCTCATCTCGTTACCTACGGTGTGATCCCTGTTGAACAAAGACTTCTTTGGGTCGACTGTGTGGAGCTCATTTGGGTGACAATATTATCAACGTAAGCATGTCGTCTTAATTGAGCTCTTATTTCCAGTTTCTATGTTCGGATGCACACTTTGCCATGTTTGGGTAGTTGGATTAGACAATAATAGGGAGTATCACACAGCTTTTCTCCTTTCAATGTATGAGGTATCAAGGATCTGGTTACTGTAGTTTGACATGATAATATCTGTCTTGAACTATTCTGAGATGGAACGAGAACTCTAATTTCTTTTGGAATTCTATTTGGTAGTTATTCGAACGAGAAATCAGAAGCCCGCATCTCTGATTTACCTGCCGAAGCTAATGTCGATGCATCGTCAAAACGTACACCTGAGGTATGCCAAATGTTTAGTTAACTATGCATGTGAGATTCGTCTTTCGACTGCTATAACCTATAATTCTGACTCACCGTCTCTTTTCCCTTGTTTTCTCTGTTAAGGTTTGACAGAATAGACCAACCGAGACCAGATGAAGCGATGAGAAATCGATTGCAAGGAGATAATTGAAGCCATCTATACGAAGGTAACAAGGCTGCAGGTACCGATCGAGTGTAAATTCTCTATGTACTTTGTGCAGATCTTTTCGGTATCTGTATGTGCGCATTAATTCTTGACTTGGAAAATGTAGTTTAACTAGTCATGCCTAAAACATGCAGTGTCGACATTTTTATATAAGAATCTCCACTTTCTCTTTTTTGTTTTTTCTTTTTCTCTGGTCAGAAGGTGCACACTAGTAGATACAGATGGAAGAACACGAGGGAGAGGCATGTTAAAAAAATTTAGCTCGTTTTTCTTGTAAGTTCTATTCTTAGCTGTTCAATCCAACTTACCAAATATAACAAAGAGGAAAATAGTAGTTTTCGATTTGTCGAGCTTGAATGCACTCCATTGCTGATGGAGCTTGGAGAAACAAGAATTTGGCTTCCAGACAATCCCACACGGATGAGGGGCTTGAAGTTTTTGAAAAACTGGACTAGATAATGGGCCCCTGTAATTTCATGGTTGTTTTCTTGAATTACTATTTTCAGTACAAGGTGCTAATTTTCATAACTGAACAAGGAAGAAATTTGAGATACAATGACAATTACGTATGGTTGTAGACTATCAAAAGAACCAATGGGTACTCACTAGGCGAAACAAATTATGGATTCGTCTGATAGCAGGGACGGATCCAGGATTGGATCAAAGATCAGGTTAACAAAAATTCAAACCTTCATTTGAAGGAGACAAACGTGGCCCCAATGGTTCAGACTTCGATCATATAAACCCACGTTGTAAAGAATGAGCTCAAGAAATGAATAGAGTGGTGAAAAATAACTCACTCAATTGATCGATTTTAAATGTATTGAAATAAAGAATTAGTTCGATTCACTTTGTGGTTTCACGATTTTTTTGTAGTTGTGCAACTACTAAGAATGGTCATCGCATTTAATTTCATCATCTTAATTATGCCCCCACACTATGTAAAGATTATTAGTTAGTCAGAGATTTTCATTTTTAATGCTTCCCATCTTGTTACGTACAAACGCACACATTTGCATGCATGCATGCATGAGCTATAAGCCCAAAATTCTAAATGCATAAAATAGTATGTAGTGTATTTCGCCCATGTTTGGTATATTTAAGAATTAGATTTTTAATAGATTTTGATAAAAGTTGATGGATGATGTAATTGATGAGAAGTTATGGATACTATCAAATATATGAATAAAGTTAATTGTTGACTTTAAATTAAATTTTTATCAAGATTAAAATCAACTCTAAACATTGACTTAATTCTTTTCTTTCTTTCTTTCTTTTTGGTTATTTGATAGGCATGAATTAATATTTATAACATTATATTTGATTTTGTTAAGTGAATTAAAATAAGATTTTTAGTAGATTTTGATAAAGTTGATGAAATATTTGATTGAAAAGTTGTGGGTCCTATGAAATACGTGATTAAAATTAATTACCGACTTTGACATAGATTAAAAATTTAAATGTTTAATCCATACCAAACATGGGCACAGTAAAATTCATTACCTTTCATTAAGTGGCTAACTGAAAATTAAGATTCCATACATAATTAACATTTAGCTCTTATTTGGTGTGACTAAATTATGATTTTTAGTAGATTTTAATTAAAAACTGATGAAATATATGGTTAACTAGTTGATAAAATTGTAGGTCTTATGAAATATGTGGTAAAAATAATTATTGACTTTAATTTAAATTTTATCAACCTTTTAAACTACACCAAATAGAGCTTAACTTTTCTCATTGCAAAATGATCATATACAATGGAAAATCTTTCTCCCGTTACATGAACTCGCATTTCATCGATATTATGTGTCATTTGATTCATTTGTTTTTTTGATTAGTTGCGAAAATTTTTAAATGTATATCTACATTTGAACTGAATTCGATCTTTCTGATTAAAGAATAATCATAAAAAATATCTTAGGCTCATAAAAGCTTCATTAGATATTTATCTAGTGCATCTCCATCATTGCATTATCAATTTCCATATTAAGAATTATGAAGTCAATATAAAATTAAAGTTGTTTAACTCTTTCCTTAAAAAGGAATGCAATTAACGATAATAAATTTAAGATAATAATCCGTTTGGACGGTCCAAAATGTCATCAAAAAAGAGAATTTATAAACCTTTTTTTTTTGTGGAGTGAGGCCTTCTTGATGCCAAAATGCAAGATATATTCACGGAAGAATATTCTCGACCACGTCTTATCAACCCATTAATGAAAGAAAAGGACACCCACAACAAGAAATTGATATCGAAAAATGTTGTAGATTAAATCAAGAAAAATAGTAAATTATGGAATTAAAAGCTGGCATTAGGACAAAATAGTTAATTAATTCTTGAATTTAATTAAGTTTTTCTAAATCCTAGGAATGCATTTGCTAGAAATCAAAAGTTGTTTTAACTATGTCCGGCTTGTCTTTCATCATCAAGAAAAAGATGGCATGTGAATAAGTACATGCAAAATGACTCATTCGAGGTTGCTTTCTCCATGGAAGCGTAGTTCAACAAGTATTTGGGGGTAATAGTAATTGATAACTCGATGGTGCCCATACTCGGCCAATTATCATTTTTTTCAAGGTCGTCCAACTTTCTTGTCATTGTTTGAAAATATATAATTGTCATGATGTAAACTTAACGTATTAAATACGTCTCAAGTTAATGAAAATCGTGAGTATTATTAAGATACCAGTTGGGAATTAATATATCTTTTTCTTATCAAAACAATATTATTATTCTTGCCTTTCAACCAATCGATTTGATCCTGGAGAATTGCTTTTGCTAAAATTCGAGTAGTTTACAATCTTAACCAAAAAATAAAAAGATGACGGGATGTCTAAGTAATGATAATATGAGCAAAGATTTTATTTTATGTTTTTAAATTCATTATCATGGTAATATAGGGTCGTATATCTCTAGGTTCTACAAATTCTACACAATAATATTTCATTTAGTAATCAAAGATACACATATAAAGTGTCAATTACATATAATTAAAAATGACTGGTAATATATACGGCCTCACCTAAAATTGCCCAAGAAAACTTTAAATCATCTGAATCTGACAATTGGCTGAATCCCGTTAATTTTTTATAAAAGCAAATCGACTTCCATTCTTGGTCTAGGTGTACCAATTCATGCCTGTAACATTATATGGCTGGCGAAAAATGCCATCACCAAGAGATCCCGACATTGGCTGTGAAGGGTTTTGGCTGAAGATGGTGGGAATAGAATTGGTTCCATCACAATTTTCTGCAAGAAATTTCTTGTTCAGACGAGAATTCGCACCTACTTCTTCGTCGTTCCAGTACTGATTCGAAAGCGTCCTTTTAGCTGGGAGAGTACAAGTACTTGATGCTGGTGTGAGTGCCATTGGAAGAAGTGGTTTTGAGGCTGATAGAGAAATTAGGCTAGTGTTGATTCCATCATTTGCAGCGTTAATCATTCCAGAAAACATGTTGTGTTCATTATTTTCGAGAAATCCGCCATAGTTTGAGAGCTTGAGTCCCTGCTGATGCTGCAGCTTCTGTTGGCCAATTGCCAATGATCCTATCAGATCATCCCCTATTTCTTGATCTATAGGCCTTTGTGAATTATTCTTCTTGTAAATCCGGCATAAAACCCAATCATCAAGCTGAAAATCATGCATCAAGAACCAAATATCAACATATTTTTCAACAAAAAAAAACTAATGATCTGTATCTAAACTGATGAAAAAATATATAGTTTTAAAGGGTTAGTTATTTAACCCTTAAAGAGCCCTTTTTGCTGCCACCAAAATCACACCCAGGAGGCTTTGTGTTCAGTTTATTGTCGGGGAGTCTATATTCATGCATGATCCAACTAGTTTTGATCCCTTTAGGAGGCTTCCCTCCATAGAAAACTAATGCCTTCTTAACCCCTACTCTTTGAGTCCCTCCGGCACTCAAAATCGGCTTATCAGTTCCGGTGGCCTTCCAATATCCAGAAGTCGCAGCCCTATTAGGCCGAGCCCCGTTAGGGTACTTCCTGTCCCTCGGACTGAAAAAGTACCACTCTTGCTCTCCAAACGTCGCCTTAGCTGAAAAAACAAGAACACAAATTTTCAATCGAAGAAAAAGAAACTAAAATCTTGTTTTATATATAACACATGCACTGTGTTACCTGGGAGCTCCCATGGATCAAATTTGTATAGATCAACTTCAGCTATGATGGACACCGGCAGAGGAGCAGCGGCAGCCTTCTTCTTGAGGTAGTGCACCACGAGTTCCTCATCCGTGGGGTGGAAGCGGAACCCTGGTGGCAAGTGGGGCTGCTGTGAAACTCCTGTGGATGAATCTGGACTCTCCATCGATTTATTCATCTCTCTTTCTTTCACTCTCTCTCTATATGTACGTATCTATGGATGCATATATCAAGATCTATATTCTTGAAGATTTTCTTTCAAACTTTTGGATTTCGGAAATTTATCTGAGTACAATCAAGAAAATACTATAAGCTGAAATGTTGGCCAGCTAGCCCATGTTTTATATGGCATACGGTCCATCGTATATATTATGGCACATTCATCTATTAATCACATGTAATTAAGTAAAGAAAGATCATTAACCAATTGTATTGTGACACGTCAAAAATAATGTTTGGCTAATCTTGAAATTTTGACACTTACGGTGTGAAATAAGTAAGTTAAGCATATTTGGTTAACTTATAAGTAGCTGATTCTTGCTTTTTTGATCTTATAGCCAGCAAGCATACATTTACAACCTAAACAAGAGCAACAAAAGTTACTTTTAAGTTTAGCTAAATTTTGGCAATAAATGCATGGTTGCATTGAAAAGGATAAGAATTAGCTACTTATAAGCTTAGCCAAACATACTAAAATCTTGAATTAAAATAAGTAAGTATTTTTTACTTATAATTAAGCAATGTATAACGCACTCGAATCATGTTTGAAACTAAAAATTTACTCGATAAAATTTGGCCTACTTATTAGATTGGCCAAACATGCTCTAGGGTTGATCAGCATAATAACGTAATAAACAGATTACCCCCGTATTAACTTGTCCATGGTGTTTTTGTAAAAACAAGTGGAAGCAACACGGGTGATATCATGTGTGGGTCCCAGAAAGCAATATTCAAATTGAAAACCGGAAGATATGTTCGGAGTGGGATAAAACATTCAATTATGCTACAAGTAAAGAAAAAAATTAACAGATAACACATGGTGAAAATTGATCGAAAGATGGGGAAAAAAAACAAAAAACAATCCAATAATCTGCTGTCACATCAGCATTTCCCTGTACTCATGACTTTTTCCTAAAACATTGCTTCAAACGTCACTAAATTGTGACATGCAAAAAAATCACAACGATAACCCTTTAACTACAGAAAATTTCTTTTTATCGCTCAATATTTTTGTGGTTAAAGTCGAGATAAAATTGTGAATACGGTAGAGTAGTAGCCAAGGTAAAAATTTGAGCGACAAAAAAATGTCTTTTAATTAAGGGGGTTTACCAGTGCCACGTTTCATATATATCAAAAGTGTGACATTTGGAAGAAATTTTTTATTCCACTTTATAGCTACTTGAAAGGATGAAATCAGAGAAAATCATTAAATTGAGACTATAGTCATTTAGGTATAATAACAAGAAGGGATTTAACCTGCTGCATTTTTATTCGTTTAACTTGAGAAATCTTGGAATTATTTCTTAAATATTGAAATAATGCACGATGTATATGAAGAAAATCACAAGAAACAAAAAGATATAAATTTATGTCGACCGCAAAAACCTAGCAACTTTGTATATTTAGGCCCCTGTTTGGGGTTCATTAAAATGAGGTATTGGAAAAAATATGTTTTGAAACGGTAATTTTTTTTCTTGGAGGGAATGTTTTGAATTTACTTTTAATATTATTTTATGGAAGAATGTGTGGTTGAAAATGAGTTTTGAAAAAATACAGTCCAAGTAGTGACTAAATTACTTATTTTTTATTTTGACCAACAAAATATTTATTTTACACAACAAATTCTCTGCTCCTAATTACAATGGTCGATGGAAATCGACGGAAAGCTTACGAAATACTCTGAAGTGGAAGAAGAAAAACCCTAGTCAAAATTACACATGATGAAGAGCACCGTTGGGAATTTAATAATTTAGGTCCCGTTTGGTACCCATTTTTTTCAAAATACATTTTTCTCTCTTCTTTTCAATCACACATTCTTTATTAAAATAATATTACACGTAAATCAAAATATTTTCCTTATTTTTCAATCGCACATCTCCCATAAATTTACTATTCAAAAACGTATTTTTACATAAAAATGCCTCCCAGACACCCTCTTAATTAGATCTAAACCTCCTTATTATAAGTAAATATTTTAAGTATAGAGTGTTAAAAGGGGGGAAAAAGGACACTATTTGGTGGAAGGACTTAATTGGCATGATTTTTACTTTTACATTTGATTTTTGTAAAAAAGTATCACGAGGGAATTACCTTACAAACCATTTGGCATTACTTTTAAAAATAGAAAAATTGCCTTCGAGACTAGAAGGTTCTTTTGAATTTGTTTAGATAATTTTTTTGAAAATGTCTGACCAAAAAAAACTTTTATAGGAAGTGCCATTTGAAAACTCTTTTACAAGAAGTAGAAGTAGTAAGAGAAGTCACGTCAAATCTTTAGGTCACATTCTTCTAAAAACTCTTTTAATCAAACAAAATATTTTCAGAAAATTATTTAAACACATTCAAAAACAACTTCTTAATCTCAGAACTAATTTTTTTACTTTTTAAAATCCTTACCAAACATCCCCTAAATCAATTTTCATTAATGTCAGCTTCTCTACCAAAATCTCAAAGGAATAAGTGGGGTTCTACTGTTGGCTTAATTATGGATTAGGGTCCCACTTGGTATCAAATGTTGTATTCCATATTTTTGGTATTGAGTATTAATGCGTTACATTAATGTCCAACCACAGAATCCTATGATGTAATCCATGTTTAAATTTTCTCAAGTTCACACTCACAACTAATTATTCGACTATTTTGATTTAAATTCCCCAGGTGATTATTTTTTTGTCATTCGTGTTCGATTCATCACTCCAAAATTAGTCGTCTTTCCTTCTTTCAGTTAAAAATATCGATCAATTTGAAAATAATACCATTTAAAATTTATACAATTTCCCAACTTGAAAAAAAAAAACAATATTAATTTCTATTGCTTTTATTATTCTAATCACAACATAAAGTTATTTGATTTTGTTTATAAATTATAAGTTTATTTGAATATGTTAAATTTTTTTTTTTTTTAACCTTACTCTTATGTGATGTAATAATTACTTCTTTTAATTGTTAAATGACATATTAGGGAAAGTAAATTTATTTTGATTTCATTAAATTTGATATATTTTAAATTCATATTAACTTATTTTAATTAATTAGTTGGTTCAAAATATCGTACATCTCTATCAACTTTTTGAATAAAATTCTTATTTTGCCTTGGTCCTTTTTACTTTTGTGGCTCCGTTCAGTCAACATGAAAACGAATACTTTATTAAACTTTCATCCAGTCAAAAGATATAGTCCCGTCTTATTAGGAAATTTTGTGGTAAAATGATTATAGTCATTAATGTAAAAACAATTGTAAAAAAAAAAAAAAAAAAAAAAAAAAAATTATGAAACTATTCTCAATTAAAGTAAATTGAGATGAAACTATTCTCAATTATTCATCCACTCAAAGCACTTTTGTGGTTACTTAATTAAAAGTTAATTTTGTAAAGAGTAAGTTAAGACTACTCATAACATAAGATTTGTTAGTAAAAACGTAACTTTGAAAAATTACGTTTAGCAGCTTAAGTAATAACATCTCTTCCCAGCAGTCGATCTTTTTCTCTCCTTAGGCATTTTCTGGCAGCATTAATAAACTACTTAAATCATTTTATTTTGTTAGTTTTCGGGTCAATGCCATTATTATGGAGTTTTATTATTTCGTGTAGTATTTATTGTTCATTTTGCAGCATTTCTATTTTTACTTTGATTTCATATAGAAGACTTTCTTGATAAGTTATCTTAGGGTTTATTTGATATGGCCTCTGCTTTTGCTTTTACTTTTTTTAGAAGAGCTTTTGGAGAAATTATCTTTATTTTTGTTTGAAAATTATTTTTTAAAAGAACTTCTTATTTCGAAAGTGTCTTTAAAAGAAGTCATATTAAATCAATGTTCTTTAAAAACTCTTTTAATAGAAGAAATACTTTCATTAAATTAGCCAAATAGATTTAAAAACATTCAGTTTTTGGATCTTATATAATCCATTATGTATATTTTTTATGTACAAGTAGCAAATTTCTATACCAAATGGGACATTGGCAAGTTCAAAATCAACTTTTCAGCGTTATAAACAAATTTTAACTTCTCAAAAATATTGATAAACGACCAACGATTTTTGTAAGCTCTTCTAGAAATTTGATTAAAAATTTATATAATAATAGAAGATCGAAAGGGTTATTTGTGCCCAATTATTGTTTGAGATCGATATTCGTTCTTATTTACGCATTCGACTACATGAATTGTTTGTACCAAAACATAATTCAATATTTACGAATAATACTTCACACGTGGGTTGCATAAGCTTGGAGTCAAGATCCTTTTAATGACTTATAAGAATGAGGTATCAACCTGTTTCTGGAAAACCTAACTTGCTCTTTATAAAAATGAGTAAAGAAGCATGTGAACAATATATATATGTACTTTTTGTTACATATTCCTTGTGAACATATATGTTTAAGAACAATCGCAATTTTGTATTTTTCGAAGTGTCCAAACATTTGTTTTATCATTAAAAAAAAAAATTCAATATTTTGATATCAATTTAATTTTTGATGCTCTTAGGGTTAGCAATAGAGTCAAGATAAGAGTATGGCATGGGTTAGTTTGGAGTATATGCCAAGTCAAAAACATTGCACAAGTTTGCTTGCTAATATTTGTTCCAATCTTCGAGTTTCAATTACGTGTTAACATAAAATTTAAAATATATTCTCGCAAGATAATTTATTTTGTCATACATATTTTATAATACGACGTGGGTTACTTTAGTGTCATAGCACCCAGTGCTAGAATATTAACTCGAGGCATTATCTCTATACCTCTTACCCTGAAAAAGCAAGAGCACCTCTTTAAATTAACGAGTTTTTACCTCTCAAATATTCAACTGAACAATTAATTCTTTACAACGTACCCTATTTTTGGACAAATAAGCTAGTGGTCATTAGATAAACATCAATTTCATAAATCATTTTTCTTCTTCATATATATTTTGTAGTGGATAAAGATCAATTTCATGTAAATGCACTTCAAAATATCTGTTTATTCTTCTTTAATTATATAATGATGCCAAAGAAGAGACCATATATTGCGGCAGTAGAAAGGTGTATAGCCACACTCTCGTAACAGATTCAGGCAAAGTCACAATTGCATGACCCTTTCATCATGTGGTTCAAGTATCTTACTCTTGCACGAAATCAATAAGTTGGCAATACTTCACATCAAGAAAACACACATGGCATTGTACGGCGTATTTCATATAACTCTACAGTATTTCGCGGAATCAAGTAAGAAGAAGAAGTTCAAAACGTATTTGTTATTTTGTACAATGTATCTGATATTACGTACTAAACATAACATTGATGTGTTACGAAGAGAAAAGCTTAGTTTTCATATCGTAGAACAAAACATAGACTCTTAAGTTATGTGCATTTCTAAATTGCAACGTTGGACAAATTGTTAAATATGTAAGATGGCTTGTTGTATGATCATTATTTCCTAATTAACTTGATTGCATAGCTTGGGTTGGATTGAGCATAAATTTTATTAATAATTTGTAAATTGTTCACTATTGAGGAGTTGACAAGATTTATTTTAGGCTTGCTTTGAGCAGATACAGCTAAAGGAAAATGGAATGAGTGTCAAACTCAAGAGCAAGGCCACTGATAATCTTTACGTTGGTTCTGTAATAGCTCTCTTGCTCTACAAGCTAAGAAACGATAGAGGACGTTTCCATGACAAAGGTGACTTGTGTCTCAATTTATCGAGCTAGTACCCACTTTCCATAGCTATTGGTCGATTTTCTTTATATAAATATGTCTTTCTTTCTCAAATATGTCACTGCTTGTCTAGTTCAACATATCAAATATATATATTTGTAAGTCGAGATCAGTCTATAACTTCTCATAATATCCACTGAAAACCAGGGCTTTGCTGGGATTAATCTTAAGCAATGTAGATTATTATCATGTAACATATAGAAGTCATTGTAGCTGAATGCAATTAATTAGCCTGAATTAAAGGTTTTCATTTTCTAATGGACAAGGACAGCATAATATGTAATATTAATGTACAATTAAGCGTAAGCCAAATTAGTTTATTTGATTGTTTGAAACTAATTTTTGATGAGTAAAAAATTAAAGTTCGAAAATGAACTCTGAAAGGATTTGAAAATGGGAAAGTTTCCCAATTCTACGTTGTAAGATGTTTACTCACTTAGTCAACTTATACAGACCAGGTTTGGATCTTGGTTTTGGGCTCCCAATATTCTTTAGAAGCCCACATGCGTTTGCAGCCTGCCTGCTAGTCGGGTTGGCCTCAACATGGGCTTGGGTTTGGGACGTCAATATAAAAAAATAATAAATATTTATTTATTTTTAATTTCCTTCAAATTGGAGTGTGAGAACTGGCTGGAAAAATATCCTGATCCGATTTTTACTTGTGGCTATGATTTTTTAATCTAGACATAAAATATGGCGAAGTCCTCCACTGATGTTTCAGTGAAGTAACATGTTACAATTACATAGATATGATTTTTCGAGCTTGTCCTTCTCAAACAAGAGTGTCTCTTTAGATAAAGGTACATTCTTAAAGTACTTTATGCATTCTTAGTCCCTTTCTCATACAAAAGAGGGGTCAAAATGCACTATTCTCGTAATTTGATGTGCTTACACATTTATGGGGTGAAATTCAAAAGCGACAAACACCCTTGAAAACTAAACTGAAATTCTAAGGGCTCGATCCAAGCCGGTTCACACCCACTAGATAATTTAAGGGTTATGCTACAAAAATATAAGGGTTTACCTAATGGTTTACCGAATTGACAGGTGGCGGCCCCCTATTGGAGGGGCGGCTGTGTCAATTCGATAAATCATTAGGTAATCTATTTGGTACAAATAGATTAATCCATAATTTAATTGGACTATCCAGAAAGAATTGGCATGACTGTGTTGATCTTTTGAAAAAATTATAGAATTTTAAAAGAGGCATCCGACTCTAGCTCTCTTTCTCAAAGAAGTAAGTCATACAAAATAACGGATTGGATTGGATCGGCCCGGAATAAAGTGGGCAAGTTAGTCTATAACTAAGCTCGGATTATTTTACATGGGCTATTTCAGGACCACAATGGTCTAAATCAGACCTAGATGAAGGTCGAGTCAGTCCATTGAAAATTAATAGACCTACAAAACTGAAGAAATTAGGCCCATTCATTTATTTACGTTTTGAAAATAAAAATTAAAGTATTTCAATAAGAATTTCCCACGCCAAGTGTCACAAAAAAAATACTATTACTCTCACCACCACCATCACCACCGCTATTTCTCCACAAATTGAAGTCAACCACTCCTTAATTAGTGCAATTGAAACTTTTATTGACAATCATGTTAGAATTAGGTTGTGACCTAAATTCTTGTTTAGTATTTTGATGAAAAATAATGTTGGAATAGTATTGAGAGTTTGTAGTAGACTTGAAGAAATCTTGAAAGAGTTCAAGAAAGATGAGGAAAGTGATTTCCCTTTTTGGCAATTTTTTGACTCATATTTCATCCCAAATATTTTATTATTAGTTTTAACCATTGTATTGTGACTTCACATTATATGAAACTCTTTGTATATTAATTCTTCTAGTATTTAAGAATTCTTTGATTATAAATATGTGGTATACAACATAAATTAGAATTGACCAATTGTCCAATTAGTTATTGGTCCAAAGAGATCATTTGTAATTCTTTGCTATTAATTATAGTAAATTCTTTATCTCTTCCCATGGCTTTTCTGGATTCGAGTTTCCTCGTAAATCTTGTTTTCTTTATGATCCATTATTTTCATATTGCTCATATCATTCTCGTGATCGAGTTATTCATGGTAATTCGAACAATAATATTGGAAAATCTTCCAATAGCTTGGGTGGAGCTAGTTGTAATCTTATTGATTATGTTGCTCATGGTGATTTGATCATTTTTGACAATTCAAGTGGAGTTGGAAGTGCTCATGGTGATTTGAGCAGTTTTGGTGGTTCGACTGGAGCTAGAAGTGAACTAGATGATTTAAGTAAGGTTGGGGCGCAAGTTAATTATGCTTGTAAGCAGGGCTTAGAATTTGTTTTCATAGTTGTTGAATGTGTTTAGAGGGGCATGTTGGAAGAGATGGAGTAATTTGGTTGAGTATTTTGTTTGGAGTTGAAGAGTTTAGTTTTATTTCTTGCAATGAAATTCGTGTCAAAGTGGAGTTTGTTAGAATTGGATTGTGACCTAAATTCTTGTTAAGTATTTGATTGGGAATACTGTTGGAGTAGTATTGGAAGTTTTTAGTAGACTTGAGGAAGTCTTGAAAGAGTTCAATAAGAATAAAGAGAATGATTTCCATTTTTAATAGTTTTTTGACTCCTATTTCATTACAAATATTCCATTATTAGTTTTAATCATTGTGTTGGGACTCCACCTTATATTAATGACACAGCGCGAAACAAGGAATTTAAACGAAAACCTTAAGAACACGAAATTTAGATACAATCCAAATTATAGAGAGAATAAACTCACAAATTTATGTTAATAAAAGATAATTAAAAAAAATGAAATAATCCCTTTATTTATAAGATTTTGCATGGAAACATATTTATAGTAACTAAAATTAATGAAAACAAAGTTTAAATAAACTAACATTTGGAAAGAATCCAAAATAAACTAAATGACAGAAATAGCGCTAAAACTTTAAAAATCTATTTTCGAGTCCTAAACGAACTCGAATGGCCGAAATTTATCGTACATTGTAGCATAGCGATGAGTATTGCTCGTCTCATCTTCTTCTTTTAGGAATAGTCTTATAGGCCCAATCCAAAATTTCGTATGTTTTCTTTCTACTGTTACATTTTTTCCATTTTTATCCAATTCTTTTTTAATTATTCAGCAATATGTTTCTACATTAAAAATCTTCATTTATTAATTCTCCTATTATTTTAGGAATTGTTTGGTTATAAATATGTGATAGGAAATAATATTGAAATTGACTAATTGTCCAATTAGTTAGACTCAAAGAGATCCTTTGTAATTCCTTACTATTAACTAGAGCAAATTCTTTATCTCTACCCATGATTTTCCCTAATTTGGATTTCTATGTAGGTCTTGTTTTCTTTGTAATCCATTATTTTCATATTTACTCATATTATGCTCATCTTGAATTATTTGGTCGAATTCTCAACAAATTGGTATCAAATCTGTTCCTCTTTTAATAAAATGGTTTCAGATCTAATTCGAATTATAACAGACCCATAAATGTCCATATCTTTGGTAAACTCATAAAAGGCTTCGTAACGCTCACAGCATCACCCCGGGCATGGGCAAGTGAAGAGTGAAGGCTGTCAATCTCTTTTTCTTGCTTTTCAACTAGAGCATCTTAAGCCTCCAAATACTTTTTCATATTGGAAACCTTCTCCTCCTCCTTCACCTTTAAATGGCTTGCCTATTGCTCTCTCCCTTCAAAAGCTTTCAAGTCAGCGTCCATGATATAACTTGCATGCACAAAGGATTTTTGCATTTTCTAGAGCGGCCGACGCAAAGCAAAATAATCATATCATCAAGCAAGCGATGAATATAGGATAGAGAGAGGTAAAAATATGTCTTGACAGTAATCACAAAACATCTAAATTAAGACAAGGTCATAATGCCACTTCTTAAGGATGATGATCGTCAAGAGACTTAAGACATGATATTTTATATAAAATATAAAGAGCTCCAATCCAACGAGGGTCACAAATTGAAGACGTTCATTATGACTAGTCAAAAATTCAGCAAGGCTCCTCGACCACCTAAAAGCTAGGAAGCTGCTTTGTCAAGAGAATGATTCCATATTCACTATCATATTTAGGCACATGGCCTAATCTTGATCTTGACAAGAACAAATTCTCCACAACTTGACAAGAACAAATTCTCCACAACTCTATGACTAATATTTAAACTGCGAAAAAACGTGTATTATGACTAGTTATGTTTAAACTACGAAAGTGGGAAAACTCGTCAATATTCTTGAGAATATTAATCTACATTATGACTAGTCATGTCTAAGCTATGAAAATGAGAAAACTCTTATCAAAATTCTCGAGTGTATTAACAAAAGAGAAACGATGAGTTTCCCTCAAATTAAATATGCACCATTACCATCTAAAGTCGTGCGGCGATATGGGGGCGAAAAAAGGAAAGAGAGGAATAGGGTTCTCTCGCTTTTGACATAGCGGGCCCCCAGTGGGAGGCGTCCCACATGAATATTCTACCATAGCGGGCATTCAAGAATCGATTCATAAAATTTTAATGAAGTCTAGGGTAAAATAAAATGAATTCAAAACAGACCCTAATTTCTTTTATTGAATTGATCCTCGAAAGCAGAAGAAGAATTAGTAGCAGGTTATCAAACCGAATATTCAAGTATCAAATTTGGTTTATTTTATGTTGCTTCGTATCTGAATCTACTAGTTTCTGATTTCCTGTAGTAGCAGGTTATCAAACCGAATATTCAGGTATCAAATTTGGTTTATTTTATGTTTGCTTCGTATCTGAATCTACTAGTTTCTGATTTCCTGTGCGCATCCTCGTGGAGCGAATAAGCGAGTTGTGACACAAAACTAAATGGTGTTACATGAGACATTTTTCACGATATTAAATGAACGATTTTTAAAACCTATTCAACAATACTTTTAAAAAGTCAAAAGCTATTTCTAAAATTAAAAATTTACTTCTAAATCTGTCTAAATAATTAACTAAAAACGCTTTCAAAAGAAGCCAATTAAATCAAATACTTCTACAAAAAGAAATAAACAAAAACCCTTCATAAAGGGCTCTTAACTACTGCTACTATTAGCCTTTTTATTATTATTATTTTTTTCAAATAGAAAAATTTTAACAAAATAATAGAGAATTGAGTTTTAGCAAAAGCTAAATTCTAACCTAACCCATCAAGAACAAAGTATTGGGCCTTCGAGGCCAACTAGCCCATAAAAGTAGGCTCCTTAGAGCTTGTGATCAGGAACAAAAAACCCAAACCCAAAGAATTCCATTTTTTTACATTAATCCACCCCTACACTTCCATTTATTATCATTTTCACTGCCTAAACCCGAAACCACCCGGCTGAGTCAGAAACCGAGCCCCAAACGGGTCAAGCGAGTTGCTGGACGTAGAACTCTGTGAAAATCCATTCACATTTTGCAGAAGCAACCCCGAGTTGTCAACTCGCTGTGTTCTGAGTCCACTCTGTACCTCCTCATCTACAACACGGCCAATTTGTTGCTGCATAGCAGGGACATACATGTCATTGTGGCCATTCATGATATTTTGGCTGTTCATAATTCCCTGAGTTTGTCCCGTTTGGACTTGACCGAGGTCAGGCACCGAGTTGAGCCCAGCTAAAGTGGGCCAGTCAAAATTCCCAGAGCCCAGGTTTTGAAGATTCAACTTCTGATCTTCTTGATGAATAGTCTTCAAAGAATTCATTCTCGGCAAAGAGAAAAACCGGTTATCAATCTCCGGCAAGGACTCCAAAACGTCGTCGTATTGATGCGATGACGACGAAGTTGAACCATGACTATGCTCTTTGCTCTGAGCATCAGAAAAAGTAGGCTTTTGCCCATTTGATGAGTTGTTCTTGTAAATCCGGCATAGCACCCAATCATCCAACTGAAAAACACAAAACATCACCAAAAAAAGAACCCATCAGCACCAAATTTACAAATATATATACATATGAAGATGTCTGTGTGTTAAGCTTATAAAATTTCTTACCCTTGAGCCACCATTTTTACTGGGGGATTCTATAAGCTTGTATTCGTGCATAATCCAATTGGTTTTGGTTCCTTTGGGCGCTTTTCCTATGTAAAAAACAAGGGATTTTTTTATACCAACTTTTAGTCCTCCTGAAGTTATAATCTTATCAGTTCCCGTGGCTTTCCAATACCCAGAACCGGCCACTCTATTGGGTCTCGATCCATTTGGGTATTTTCTGTCTCTTGGACTGAAAAAGTACCATTCCTTTTCTCCAAAGATAGCTTTGCCTTCACCAAAAAGACCCAGAAAAAGTTTAGAAAATTGAAATTACAGAATGAAGAGATTCGATGTAACAGAGGAGGAAAAACTTACTGGGAAGATCCCATGGATGAAACTTGTACAAATCAATATCAGCAATGATTTGTAGAGCAAAATGGTGACCTGCAATTTTTCTGCGTAAATACTGAACTAAAAGCTCCTCATCTGTGGGATAAAATCGAAACCCGGGGGGCAAACTCAGTTGTGAAATCGGGTCCGATTCTTCAAAACCCATTTTTTTAATCATCCGTTGCAGCTTTAGAAACTGGAGAGTTTTCCAAATCTGCAAAATGATTTTTCTAATTTTATTCTTCTCAAATGGGCGATTTGGCGGTTATTTATATACGCAGGAGGTTTAAAGATAAGTACGGTCGTCCTTTTCTCGTAGTCAAAAGAGGGTCCCCCTTTTTTTACCATTTAAAGTGTGCCACGTATACGTGGTTGGGTGCAACCGGCCGATCTTATCCCAATGGTGCATGTACCGTAAACAATATAACACACCACCGTTGAGTCACCAGGCTGCTTTGCCACGTGCCATATTCTCGCTAAGCTTCTAGAATACACATATTTACTGTGTTTGTCTTTTTCTCCTGGGACAAAAACATTAAAATAATAATATAAATTTTGAGACATCCATATCTCAAGATACTAATGTTGAAGATGAAGACTCCAATTCCATAAATCATACATTTTAATAGGAATTATGACAAATTATCATGATTTCAGTTTCTGTGTCCACGTTTAACTGACTTTGCATTAGTTCATGACTAATTCCAATGGACTATTATTGTGTCGACAACATTATCTGCATCGTTCGATTACAATATATAGACGTGATGCATGTTCTTCTATAACTGTTATAATTTTGAGAGAGTCACATTTCGAAAATTAGCTATTGAAATTGAAGACTTCAAATCTATATATAAATCATATATCCAACCCCCCCCCCTTGTGTCGACAACATTATCTGCATCGTTCGATTACAATATATAGACGTGATGCATGTTCTTCTATAACTGTTATAATTTTGAGAGAGTCACATTTCGAAAATTAGCTATTGAAATTGAAGACTTCAAATCTATATATAAATCATATATCCAACCCCCCCCCCTTTTTCTTTTTGACGTGTGATACAAGTCTCCTAGCTTTAAATTGAAATCATGAGAGGGAATTATCCAATGGTTATTGAACCTTGAAAAAGTTTCTACGAGGTCATTGAACTTTAAAAATCATCAAATTCATTATTGAACTTTGTAAAAAGTCTCCACGGGATCATTGAACTTAAAATCACTCAATTCATTACTGAATTTGACAAAAGATTTTCACAGGATCACCGAACTTTAATGACCCATTGGAAAATATTTTACAAAATTCAGTGATGAATTTGCTGATTTTTAAAGTTCAGTGATCTCGTGAAAACCTGTTGCAAAGTATAGTGATAAATTGTATGATTTTTAAAGTTGAATGACTCTATGAAAACCTTTTACAAAGTCCATTGACCAATTGGGTAATTCACTCAAATCATGACACACAGTTGTGTGGTATATAAAAATTTAACGAGAAATGATCGCATATAAGATCAGCCAATATTATTGAATCACACAATTTAGACTTGAGTCACGAAAGTTGAGCTCCAAAGAAGAAAGTTCGAGTCATCGGTCATGTAACATTTAACTTAACATTAATTTGACCGACATTCAAACTAAAAAAATAGTCTAATCCACATTTCTATAATGAATCATGTAAAACATGGTATTATGATTCATCAACATTGTTAAAATAGTCAATCTCGACACATTTTTCGACAGATTATATATAGGACAGTTGTTTCCTCGTTTCATTAAAAATTATTGGCATTCACTTGAAATATGTGAATGTCTCTAGATTACTAACCGTCCATTATATGCAAACTTAACTCACTATTATTTAATTACCAAAATTTTATTATAATCGTAAGATTAATTTGACACGTGTATGAGCAGTTCAATTTTCAAGCGTGGATTAAAACACGTGGGTACACATGGGGAATTGTACACACGACACGTGCAAACACGTGTACTTAGAAAATACAGAACTTACAAAGTTAGTGAAATATTTTCGAAAGGAAGGGTGGCCGAAGTACGTATTATTCAATTTTTTGACACGTAGGGGTATTTTTTTGTGCAGTTTTGTATTTTTCTTAAACTTTCTGGAATTTCCTCCACTTTACAAC
Source organism: Olea europaea var. sylvestris (assembly GCF_002742605.1). Lineage (NCBI taxonomy): Eukaryota > Viridiplantae > Streptophyta > Magnoliopsida > Lamiales > Oleaceae > Olea > Olea europaea. The sequence continues at coordinate 7,392,674 of NC_036240.1, forward strand.
CTCAATACTATGATGAAGATTTGGTCAAACTTTGACTTTTGTGATCAGCTGATGTGGTCTTAGTGTTTGTTGAGTGTAATCAATGTTGCATTAAAATATTAGGCAACTCAAATTGAAAGGTTTCCTTTTTCCTATCCCAATATTTTAATGTATTATTTCATTTAATAATATTGCTCAATTTGGTTCGTATCGTAGAGTGAGCTTACACTTGTATCACTGAGTCAACTCTATATATAAGTTTAACGTCAAATTCAACGTAGAAAAAGCTAAATTGAACTTTATGATGGAAAAACTTTTGTTTGTATCGTTTACTTAACATCTACTTAGGATTCGTTTGACATAACTTTTACGTTTTTTAGTAGAACTTCATGTGCGGACGGTAATTGCCTGATCCAAATCGGCTCAGCTCGATCATCTGGCTCATGGGGCTTACGAGCATTCTTTTAAGAAATTAATCAAATAAGTTAAAAAAAAGAGCCAATTCACCAGCTCAAATGGAACTGATTGTGGGTTCGTACCCACAAGCTTAATCAAGTGAGCTCGTAGACCTCAAAAAAATTGTAAGCTCGACTCAATCAATGGCTCATCTCAAAACAAACTCGTACTTACACTTGTATCACTGAGTCAACTCTATATATAAGTTTAACGTCAAATTCAACGTAGAAAAAGTTAAATTGAACTTTATGATGGAAAAACTTTTGTTTGTATCGTTTACTGAACATCTACTTAGGATTCGTTTGACATAACTTTTACGTTTTTTTAGTAGAACTTCATGTGCGGACGGTAATTGCCCGATCCAAATCGGCTCAGCTCGATCATCTGGCTCATGGGGCTTACGAGCATTCTTTTAAGAAATTAATCAAATAAGTTAACAAAAAGAGCCAATCCACCAGCTCAAATGGAACTGATTGTGGGTTCGTACCCACAAGCTTAATCAAGTGAGCTCGTAGACCTCAAAAAAATTGTAAGCTCGACTCAATCAATGGCTCATCTCAAAACAAACTCGTATAGCTCATATTCATACTACACGATAATTGCTTAAAAAGTATTATCATTCTTACATAAAAAAGAATAATACGAAAGGTTCAAATTGTTGCCAAATGACTATACATGATTCAAACAAGATGATTGATTAAATAAGAATGCAAGACGGGATGTCAACTTTATCTTCATTTAGGCAAGTAAATACACAAATGTTTGGATATGTTTGAACCAAGACAGTCCCCTAACTTCCTCTCCCTTAGCACCACAATTTTGACTACACATTCAATGTCATTTCGAACAACTAGCTAGGGTTTGTTAGGATATTTATGAATGCTTGTTTACAATGTATGAAACCTAATTCTCTCTTGTCAAATCATGGAGCTTAAATAGAATGAATCATGCCAACGTCATTATTATTAATTAAATAAGATTAAACAGTACACGTGCGACTAGATCAACACATTATTGCTTGAGAAACTCCGTTATCTTTAACATAACAAAAGAGCCATATAAGAAATTTCTTGAAAGGTGTCATTTGTATAGCGAAAATAAAAAAGAGTTTTAATTTAACACTACATAAACTGTAAAGCGTAGTCTTTAATTGGTTTAGTCCTCGTTTGACCTCCATTACATCTCATCAAATTAAATTAAATTTTGCTTTATCCCATTTTCAACCACACAATTTGCAATAAAATAATATTACACGTAAATTAGAATTTTTTTATTCTTTTACGACCATTTATTTTATAAAAAAACACTATTCCCCCATTATAATAAAAATAATGGGGGTCCAAATGGGGGCTTAGTGTTGGTATGTCCTTGTATGTAATAACGTCATTATTATTAATTAAATAAGATTAAACAGTACATGTGCGACTAAATCAACACATTATTGCTTGAGAAACTCCGTTATCTTTAACCTAACAAAAGAGCCATATAAGAAATTTATTGAAAGGTGTCATTTGGATAGCGATAATAAAAAAGAGTTCTAATTTAACACTACATAAACTGTAAAGCGCAATCTTTAATTGGTTTAGTCCTCGTTTGACCTCCATTACATCTCATCAAATTAAATTAAATTTTGTTTTATCCCATTTTTAACCACACAATCTGCAATAAAATAATATTACACGTAAATTAGAATTTTTTTATTCTTTTACGACCATTTATTTTATAAAAAAAACACTATTCCCCCATTATAATAAAAATAATGGGGGTCCAAATGGGGGCTTAGTGTTGGTATGTCCTTGTATGTAATAATAGACTAACATATTCTTGAAATTATTCAATTAGTCTTTAAGGTCTTAATTAATAAAAAAGAAATCTAATTATTTTGAACATAACATATATAATAATTAAAACGGAATATTATTATTAACAATAATGAAGCTGCGATAAAATATTAAATAAAAAAACATTCCACATCTAATCGTCATTGGCTTCGCATTTTGCTCATAGTTTTAGCCAGAAATCTATTTGTCTATGTAAAGTTTTTTCATTTTCTCTCCCTTCTGTGGAGATAATTCAAAAAAAGAAAAGAAAAGAAAAGTATTATCTTCTTGAATTTAGCCTTCTTTTGGATATAAATCTATAAATGGTTCATAAATACAGTCAAAGTCAAACATCAATTTTAATCAAATATTTATAACTACTACTTATTATTTAATCACACATTTTGTGACACGAATTACTATTCATCTTTATAAGCAATTTCTAAATTTGCCAAATAAATGCTTAATTTATTATAGAAAATCCTATCATTAAATAAAATAATAAAAATATAAAAAAATAAATGTTCAACAAAATGTTTGTAACCCAAAAAGTAACTTAAGATGACAAATGACTTTTTCACTAATTATTATTAAAATATAAACATTTTAATAAATCTAATTTACTGGGAAAAAAATTATCAATAGATAAAGCAGTAAAAATAGAAAAGTAAAATACTAACAGAATTATCTTAGAAATAAAATAACAATTAAAAAAAATTAACATATCATAGTACATAATTTATAAAAGAATATAAACTTTTATTTTCCATAACTACGTGGTGCTCATTTATCAACAATTAAATCACTGTCGGTGATTGCTGACAATAACATCGTCGACATTATCATATATAGTTACTAACAACATCGTTGATAATAATCTCCCTATATGTTGTTATGTGTCATTGACATGTCCAATTGCATAATTCCGCTTGACATTTTACGTGTCAGTAACGTATCCATACATGTCAACAAATTGTCTACCAATGCAAAATAAAAAAATAATTTGGAAATACCATCGGATTTTTTGTCACATGTCAACAACTTGTCAATTTCATGTTTGACTTGGACACTTAGTGGCAATTTGTCACGATATGTTCAATTATACTAGTAAAAAAATGATTTGGACACAATTTTTGGTGTGTCCTGACATGTCAACGAGTTGTCTAAATGTACAAAACTAAAAATTGATTGGTATATGCCACTGCTGTATATTTGTTGATGCTGTATCTGTGTTCGACAATCGCGAGACGAGGATGATGATGCATCATGCATCCTAGGTTTTAGCATATCCCAAAATATGTATTTTGCATGTTCTAATTATATTTGTAAAAGTTTTTCTTTTAAGTAGAGCTACTGAGATTGTTTCATCAATCTTGTAAAAAAATGATTCTTTTAATGAACACAATATATGTTCTTTATCATCATCAACATTGGCTCAATTCATTAACATATTTTATTCATTCTAGTGTGAACATAACTTTAACCGCCCATCTCCAATACATATATCTTATGGACATTGTCATTCAACTCAACGCTCAATATTAGAAGCATAAAAGTTCATTTTACTGATGATTTGTTCACT
>NC_036240.1:7402140-7412600 GCF_002742605.1 Olea europaea var. sylvestris
TGTAATATTATTTTATTGAAAAATGTGTGGTTGAAATGATATCAAATCACTGTTTAAGATTACATTTTTTTTTGAATAATTTGACTCAAACAGACGCTAGGAGTGAAAACTTGAATAAGTCAAGAAGTCAATCGAATCATGTTGACTGATTTTATTGTTTTACTATGAAGTTCAGGTGATTACCCCTTTGCATTACAAGAAATCAAATCTTAATTTGTGAAAACACATTTTTTGCTGTTCGTACAACTCTAACGTGCAAACATTGCTGCAAGTGTGTTCTTCACTCTCTTTTCAGGAAGCTGTCTACTTCTCAACTATAAAAGAAAAGATAATTTCAAACAAAATCATTCATCCTTTTGAGGCGTCAATGACGTAATCTTAACACTCCTCAATACTTTGTATTGACACCAGAGTGTCCAAAAAGCTAACATTTGGGAATAGGCCTCGTGGACTATGGTCCGAGGTCCACGATGGGTACCCGATGACTTGAGTTAGGTCATTGAGACACGAGGCAAGAACATCAACATTTAGACACTAATTGAATGTGAGAGGAACGGAAAGAAATACTAAATTTTTTGTCATTGTAACGAGTGTAAAAAATGTGAACTCAAATACAAATTCTAATTTGGATGGGGTCATCTCTTGTGCGCGTGGCCACGAACGCACATCCTCTAAATCCGTCTTGGTAGGTAAGTTGCATTTTCTCTTCCGTCTAGCTCAGGTATCAGTGCGAATTGCCACCGTATCAAGTCTCCTTTTCACATTTCATTGCTAAAATGCCAATTAAGCTCAAGGTTTTTTTTTTTTTTTAAAGAAATACAAAATATCGTAGAATTTTGGTCTAAAAATAACTAGCGAAAGTATAATAATGGACGAGAAATGAGTGTAGATCTACGCTCATCAACAGGTAAATATATTAATTCAAATTCGTACCCCTTTCTTTACTTTACTTTAGTCCTAGATTGTCACTTATTTATATTATAAACATAATCGGTTAACTACTTTTATCTATAAGCATCTATAAATTTTATCCACTTATCCATCACTGCCGTCTATCTATTTATAATTTAAACATACCATAATCTATTCCCGGACATGAATTTTCATAATCATTTCTTCATTCGCTTTTATTAAAGTTCATTTGTACATTTGTTGAAAATCTACTAATATATGTGAAATAACATGGATTAAACTTTAAAGAGTACAAATCATAATACATATTAAAGAACTTTTTACTAATATAAATTTGTATTAATTTCTGAATTTTGGTCTTTCTCAAAATATACATCTATAGCCATTTGAAAATATACAAGAAGATTACCATAATCCTGAAGATTGCTTCTTGATAAGTTGAAGAGATGTCAGAATCCACTTCTGCCCATTTCCTCCCATTTCCTTGTGTATCGTTTATAATTTCTTACCTCATTTCGTAAAGCACACATTTCAAGTTCCAACCTCTAAACATGGGCAAGTACCATAAAAGTCATAATATGCAAACAGGACTTCTCCAGCTTGATTTCTAAAGCATCTGTGATGCACTCCATTGAAAACAATTTAGGTAACATCTACATAAAAATGTATGAATAGACACTTTAGTTCAAATTTCATCCTCAATTAATTTCGTGTATGATATAAGTTTCATCTAGGGATGGCAATGAGACGGGTCTGGGATGGATCGACCATTCCTACCCCCGTCTTGTCGGGTATTTTTGTTATCTTATTCTATACTTATACCCGATTAAAGTAGGACAGGACGGGGTGGGACAAGTCTCCTACCCCATTTATTTTTTTCTCTTTATTTTTTGCTTTTATTTTTTATGTTCTTAGTTAGTAAATAATATTACTTTTTTACCAATTTGTTAAAAACAACTTATGTTATCTATAAAAAGGATGATAAATATATTATTTTTGTTTGATAAAAACTTAAATTTGAAATTAATATTAAATGGGGCAGGGACTAAGTTTCCCGTACCTGTCCCATACCCACTTCGGGGCAATGACCTTCACTCCATACCCATCCCACGTACCCGTCCTACGGGTGTCTGGTTGAACGAGTTTTTTTGCAATTCCTAGTTTCATCTCTAATATATTTTAAGAACAAAGGGAAAGAGAGAAAAATATTAAATTATAGTGACTCATTCTGTGGAGAAGAGTCTCTATATATAGTTGTTCTCTTATCAATGTTTACTTTTTTCTTGAAAACAAGACATAGTCTAAACATGTTGCATTGGATGTTTTTTATTGCAATCCACGTTAGTATTGGAGATGCTCAAGTGACCTTACTGGCTTAATTAGTGCCTAGGACATTCAAGTGATTCAATTATACAATCCAAAACACTTGGCTTTCAGTCATGTCACAGTTTTCAAATTCTCACAGAAAGGAGAATATTGTTGGGAATTTTCCAAGTAAAATATTCATAGCTATTTATTCTTTCCTAGTCATGTTCATACTTTTTTTTATAATATAATGACCAGCAGAAATTATTAGTTGAAATTAACTGGACTATTTACCTACTTTCTATTTTCTGGTTAATTTCTTTAATTTTCTGGTAGTCAGTTGCTTTGCTTGCTGGTGAACTGTTGAAATGTCACATATAATATTGTTGGCAAATCTCTCTCTTTTCATATTTGCTCTCTGCTTACTCAAACTGGTCATCTATATTTACAAAGAGAAGAATAGTGTATAGGCATACGGACTAGAGAAAGAGATCAAGATCTCGGTTTTGCGTAGGAATTTAAATAATCACTTCAATGGCTTCAAAATTGTTAATGATCATTGTCTTTGTTTTCGATCTAATTGCTTTTGCCTTGGCTGTTGCTGCTGAGCAAAGAAGAAGCACTGTAAGTCTCTCTTTCTTTCCCTACTTTCTTAATTGATTTATTCATCTATCTGCATAGGGATATCCATATAGCATTATTCGTATCAAAATCGCCATATATATATTTTCTCAGTTATAATTATCAAGTTGCGGAATCTAATTATTGTCGAGGTGCGGAGGGAGTAAGCAAATCAACCTCCAGACAACTTTGGAATTTTGTACTTTTAATTTCGGTTTTGCCCTAATTTGTCTTGTAAGTGGGGAGTCGTCATTAAAATTTTATATTACCATCATAAAAGAAAAGTTTAAGAAAATAATATTTGTGATTTTGTCTTGTAAACTTCTTTCATCACGGTGAAATCCTACAGCGGCAGATGCGACGGAGTCTCGTGAATCTCCATAAATCTTGTGTGTTCTTGTGCATCTATTTTTCTTTATGCGAACTAACTGTTCTGGATGGAATAAAACTACGGTTTCTAATTCTCAACAGGAGACTTTGCAAGGCACGTGCAGGTTTAATAAATTCCCATAAAATGAAATATGAATTTCATGCAACAAGAATCTTGTTCCTAGCATAGACATGAATGAAATCTCGATAGACTCTTTTAGCAACGCATATGCATTCCAGAATTAAGAAATTTCGATGAACTGAAATCTGAAATTCAAGCAACAGGAATATTGTTCCTAGGTTGTACATGTCTAGCTAGCACCTTTTCATGGTTCTCAGTAAGAAATTTTTTCCTAACTTCTTGATCATGCCGATATTGTCAGGCCACGATAAAGTTGGATAACGAGAGAAATTATAACTATTGCGTATATGACTCCGATATTTCTACTGGATTTGGAGTCGGCGCATTTCTTTTCCTCATGGCGAGTCAAGCACTCATAATGTTTACCAGTAGATGCTTCTGCTGCGGCAAGGCTCTAACTCCTGGAAGTTCGAGGGCGTGTGCAGTTCTTCTTTTCGTTTTTTGCTGGTACGTGCTCATTTCAACCATACAAAATCTATTTTCCGTAAGAAAATTTAACATCAAAATATGCAAAATTGTGATTCAGGGTGACATTTTTCATTGCTGAGGTTTGCTTGCTGGCTGGATCGGTGAGGAATGCTTATCACACTAAGTATAGAACGCGGTTTTTTGAAAACCCTCCTTCTTGCGAGACGGTGAGAAAGGGAGTTTTTGCAGCAGGAGCGTCTTTCATTTTCTTCACCGGCATTATCTCTGAGTTTTACTATATTTCTTATTCCAAGGCTCGGGGAAGCCCGGGACCATATGGAGGAGAAGCTGGAATTGGTATGGGACTGTTTAAGTGAGTTAGATAAAGCCTCCAGGGTACGCTCTCTGCATCATATTGGATTTTTGGTTTGCTACTTATCTTGGTATAGGAGTCTACTATAGTTGAAAAAAAGCATAAAATTCATATACTTATTTCTAATATTGATACTTCTATGACCCTGTAAAATTTTTCCTTGTTATGTGGATGTATTATCTGTATGAATCTCTTATTCTGTTACTTTACATTACAAGAAACTTGAGCAATAGATGCCCTCCGTGAGTAGATTATCGAATTTCATGTCTGGAATTACCGCGTAGTTAGTCATTTTCGAAAATCAGCATTGTATGTAAGTGTGCACGTCTACCCCAATGCAACTTCTATTGAGATTTTGCTCTAACGTGAAATCGAACAAAGTCAAATATTAAAATAATGATCTCGACAAAAGATAGGGACAATTAAATAAGGGCCTCAACCATCAAGATATTTTCTTCTTCTTCATGCCAATAACTTGATGAAGTGAAAGCAAAAATGTGGGATAATAATTACATTTCAATAAGTTCATCAAGTCCGTTAAATTTTTAAATGGTGAATGACGGATTAAATAACATTAGATAAATTCAATGACAATTCGAGTATCTTTTAAAATTTAAAGGTAACTGAAGTGCAAAATTTTTAGATGGTGAATGACGGATTAGATAACATTCTGATAAATTCAATGACAATTCGAATAACTCTTAATGGTAACTGAATTGCAAAATCGAGTGACTATGAATGAAATCAATGTAGTAAAACGCTTGTTTACGTTTTCTGGGGGAGAGTTCTCATAGGCCATGGGCCCTTCACTGGGCTTCTGTACTGGAGGCCCAAATGTGAAAGAAGCTGAGACACTGTACCGCCAATGTAAACATACACACTCGAAGCTCCTGAGAAAGAACACTCCAAGGCTTGAAAATGGAAATGGTTATGCGAGTTTTAGAAATTTAGCCCGGGTTTGGTTTAACTATAAAATTAGATTTTTCATAGATTTGGTTAAAGTTAATAAATAATGTGACTGAAAACTTGATAAAAGTTGTGAATCTCATGAACCGTATCGTTAAAAATGAGTTTCGAAAAGAAAGAATGTTTTTACAAGTGAAGGCCAAACAGTGATTTAATTTCAGTTTGTTCTAAATTTTTGGCACAAAACTTTAAGACCGTTTAATGGTCATCTGACAATTGCTAAATATACTTGATTGGCAGACCGCAGATACATTATTCCAGCGAGGATGTCAAGCCTCCAATTTCTTCAATCACTGAACACGGTTTTGCCCTTGATTCATGCTGAAGTGGAAAAATGTCTTTACTAAGCGTTTGTTTGGTAGGAATTAAAATCAAATTTTTAATAAAAATTTTGATACAAATTGATGAATTATATGGTTGAAAAGTTATGGATATCATAAAATGTCTGATTAAAATTAGTTGTTAACTTTAACTTAAATTAAAATCTGAATTTTAATTTTTATCAAACGGGGGGCTAAAATAGTATGTTCGCCAAGGGGAGGGCTTTTGCCGTCAAATCCAAAAATCCACAAACAACATCCCAACCAACCCATTGTTTCCATCAATCCATATACACAGAGCCGTCGCCGCCGCCGCCGCCGCCGCCGCCACCCAACTAACGTTTTGTTACCTCTTAGCCTTTTGCCGTGAAATGCGATTTTGTATATTTAACAGGCGGCTATCTCAGTGCCAAACATTATAAAGGTCAAAATTATAAGCTTCAACTTTTCAGTACGTGCTCTTATCATGGGATTGGGACCAAATCTCCATTCAATAATTCAACCGACAACAAAACAGAAAAACAGAAAAATGCAGTACATAAGTTGCATCGCATTTCATCAGCTTTTTGCTGTCCTTCAATTAATGTTTTTTCAGATCTCTTAAGTAGATTATTAGTAACAAAAAGTAGACAAAAAATAATAAGAATTCATGTGACTGATTTCAGATTTATTATCGTTGGGATATGCTTATGAGCAGCAGGTCCCAGTGAATATGTAAAAATATATATATAAAAATTATGGATTTTAAAAAATGTGTAATTAAAATTGTTTGTTTGATCAACTTATAAGAAATTTAAAAGCTATTGCTTTATAGATTTGTTGTGTTGTTATTTAGCTTATATTGTAACTTTGCATTGCGCGTTGCTTAGCATTCTTCATATGCCATACTCATTGCAATTAGCATTGTGGCTATTGACCTATAAATTTTAAGCTCAAACTTAGAATGAAAAGACTAATGATGTGAAAATGATAAAGAAGATAAAGTTTCGAAAAAATAAAAAATAAAAAAATTCGCATTAGTGGAGTTCAATAAAGAAAATCACCGGTGTAGAGAATCGCAGTAGATTTATCGACTTATTGAAAAGTTTTCCTTTTATACTTGTAATTAAGGATAGCAACGAGCCAAATAAGACTATGAGAGAATGGGATTAAAACACCTCAACTAGAATTCCGTTTAATTAATATTTATTTTTAATATTACTTTATTTTTATATATGATTTGTATTTTGAATAATAGAGCCCTGTTTGACCTACATTCTTTTAAAAAAATATTTTTAAATAGTAATTTGACATTATTTCAATCACGTATTTTTCAATAAAATAATATTACATACAAATTCAAAATTTTTATTTATTTTTTAACCACATAATTCTCATCAATACACTATTCAAAAATGTATTCTTAGGAAAATAACGTGACTCAAACAATAGCATAAAAAGTTAAAAAGATTCGAAAGGATTCGGTGAATTTGAGGTGGGGACCATATTCTCCATTTCCATCCCGATTGTCTAATGAATCGAGAATTTCAAGTCTCATTCACGATAAAACAAGAGTAGAAGACGAAACGGGATGGGCTGGGACACGTGCTATTTTGCCATCTTCTTCTATTATAGCAATTTTGTATATCTATACTCGCTCAAAAGTAAAACATGACTGGAATTAGTATCAAGCGTTCACAAACACACTTTTACATATCTGTCCCATGAGAAAGGCACGATTTTTCCCAGCTCATATGTACCAATCAGCCAACTCATCTAAAGACTAAACCAAATTGAATACCAATACTATTTTTTATTGCTTACGTTTTAAAAGTCCGATGCCCGTATGATCTTGTCTTTTGGTCCCTATGCTCAATCACTGCGCTGATTTTTTTATTTAACGTAAGAAATATATTAAACTCATTCATGACTAATTTTGTGGAAGCAAAGAACAAGAGCATTTCACGTGTTCAAAAGAATCGAGGATTTAATTTGTCTGAGATTTTTCTAAAATTATTTATGGGACTCACAATTTTTTTCACTTTTTAGCCCCCATTTAAGCCCCATTATTTGTAGATTACAATGAGATGAATATTGTATTTTTAAAAAAATGAGTGGTTGAAAATTTTTCGATTTACGTGTAATATTATTTTATTGAAAATTGTGTAGTTAAAAGTAGGAGAAAGAAAAATTTAATTTAATGTAATGAGAAATAATGGGTCTCAAATAGTCAAACGGGGGCTAAATCACATGTTCTTTTAAAAAATTATTTTTTCTTTGAAAATTTTGTGTACTAAGGTTTTAATGTAAATAGGTAATTAAAAAGTCAAAATCACACAAAAATGTTATCGTAATTTGCCGATAACTTTACGTCAAATCAACTTAATTTATTGTTATTTCGACTCATAAGTAGTTAACCTTCATATTCACTTCTCTTCAAGTGTGTGTTATTTGCGTGCTTGAAAGGTGCCATCAGATGCACAAGATCACGTCCTCTTCAAAATCCCGTCCAAAAGGATAATCAGAAATATGTTGGGTGCAGGAGTGACTTTTTAAGGATAGAAACTATTAGAGTCGGGTTTAAACTGGAGAGAGAAATATTAAATTGTTGATTATCATTTGATGACACTAAGTGTGAGTTTTATAAACGAGATAAATTAATGGACGTTCCTTGGATATTTGACATGTGGTCTCATCCCAATCGTCACTCTTAAAGTTTCATCATGTCACAATATCGCATCCTAAGCATCAATAGGTTCGTGACCCCTCTCACTGTCCTAAAAAAGAATGTACACACTAAACTCGTCGAAAATAATGTAACATCAATCATTTCTAACACGACTCTATAAGTTATAATCGCCATTTACACAAGAGTTGAGGGTTGACCCTGACACTGCAGTTATAGAGGCCTGGGTATGCTTAAGAATTAAAAATTCATAAATCGTCTCAAAAGATAAGCTATCGACTCAAGAGGCTTTAGGTACCATCCTTGCTTAGTTGACAGACACAAAGAATTTAGGCATAACACAAATTTTTACAAAATGTATCGTTATATAATCATATTTTATAGACAATATATGAAGAATATTAGCAAAGGATTCTCCACAACTATTCTTACCTACGCACTTGAAATGCACTTGTCGAGTAGGTATTATGTCATTTTCTTTGTTTACCCCTTGACAACGTATTCTACTAATTGCGTGCATAATTTATCTTATTGGTTATATTAATCCATCAAATGAGCTAAAGTATGCATAAAAAAAGAATTATTATCTCCTAGTTACCTAAACGTATTATCGTACTAACAAAATTGCCCTCATTTGCAATTGGCCCTCGTTTGGCCTCCATTTTGAGGAAATGAAAACGTGTGAAATAATTTTTTTTAAAAAAATAAGTGGTTGAAAAAGAAGGAACCGCATAATATTATTTTATAAAAAATTGTGTGGTTGAAAATAGAGAAAAAAAAAATGAGATCTAATAGAATTGAAATTAATGGAGCCAAACAGGGGCTCACATTGATCAGGTTCCAAGAAGAAAAAATAAATTAAAGATTCATTTGACATGACTTTTACTTATTATTGAAGAGTTTCCCGAGAAAACTACATTAATCTTTTGAAAATTAATTTTTAAAAAAACTTCATATTACGAAAGAGCTTTTAGAAGAACATTTTTAGCCCCATTTTTATTTTATTTTTTTTGTCAAAAATGTATTTTTGAATTGTATTTTGATGGAGAATGTATAGTTGAAAATTAAGGAAATTTTTTAGGTTTATTGTTTACGTGTAATATTATTTTATTGAAAATGCGTGATTGACAGTAGGAGCAAGAAAAATATATTTTAAAAATATTGAAGATAAAATAAGGGCATAATACATTGTATGCATTGTCAAACAAATATGCATCTGTTCCTATCTGCATGTTGTCAACTTGCAAGTGGCGTGATTCGTGCATATTTTCCAAGTATAAGAAGAAAGGCCTTTTGATAAGTAGTGGATATTTTATTGCTCAAGTTGCATTTTCTTGTAGGGAACTACGTCTGGATTTTCGAGGGGAAAAATAAATAAATAAACAAATTTGTTACACGTGGACTGACTTAGTACTAGAAAACGAATTGGCCCTGGCCATCCTGGCGCCCCCTATAGGTGGGGACCCCGTTGGGCGGCCTTGATCCTAGAAAATACATTGGAATTAATTATAGGTAACTAGGAGTAGGTTGTGTTCGTCCTACCTAATAAACCTAATAATTAATAACCATACTACATGTAAAGATGATTTTCATAGAATTTTTTTACCAATGGATACACGGTAGAATTTCATTGATCTTAATCAAAACAAGCATAAAAATGCACAACGCGGGTGATGACAACTTAGCACTTGTATGGTGTCTGTGAACAAATTTGGCGTGTTGTTGAGAAAAGTAGTTAAAAAGTCATTTTTAAGTACCGCCAGACATCGAAATATCACATTGTTGATTGAATAAAATTGGTACTTTAAGTTAACACTAAAAAATGGAAGTTGAAAATGTAATACAACACGTGAAAATGATATTTCTAATATACTAGAACAGGAATTGAGATGGATGTTGTATAAAGTTTATAGATGTTAATATAATAATTAGTTTGAAAAAAATCTATTTTAACTCTAATTCAAACTCCAATAATCCGAAAACTTATTATTATTTTATAGTACAGGGGTTAAACATTGCAGGTCTGTTAATTTTTAATTGAACCCCTCAATTAAGTTAATTTTAGTTTTAATATTAGTTAAGTATCTTTGGAATATATATAGAGAAATAATTGCATGTGCTTCATGCAAATTCAGCACAATCCAATTCAACTTATGAAATGCATTCAAGTAATCCACTACAATTTATGGTTTTTTTTTTTTTTTTTTTGGCCAGCAAATCAAAATCATTACAACAAACGATTAAGGAGGCATTTGTTTCTTATTTTTATAAGAATGAGAATGAAAAATATAGTCGTTATGAACCCCTACACAAGAGATAAAAATTCAAATTTGGTGGCTTGATGTGATGGATTACGATCATATTTTTCATTTTAATGAG
>NC_036240.1:7413363-7425581 GCF_002742605.1 Olea europaea var. sylvestris
ATGAAATTTGTTTCCATTGAAAAAAAATTCAAGAAAATCATCTACCTTTTGATGTTCGTTTGATTTTGTTTTACATGAAAATTGTCAATTTAAGGGATATCCTCTTTTACAATTGTTCCTAAAATTTGTTTTCATTACCAAAAATAAAATAAAAAAGCTAGAAAATTAATTCCCACCAAAATGGTGGGAAAACCAATTCAGCCAAAACAAGGAAAAAGAGGCGCATGGGAGCGGAGGCAAGAAAATCAATTGCCAGGAAATTTTTGGCAATCAAATAAGGAATTGGAATTAGAATTCCATTTTTCATGAGAAAAAAGGGTTATCAAACATACCCTAAATATAACAGATTAATTATATTCCTCAAAAAAGTGAGACCATGCATTTCACAAAATATTTATTCCTATTTATCTGTAGTTACCAATTTAATCACACTCCTCAAAACAGTGAGACTGTGTTTCACAAAATATTTATTCTAATTTAACAATACTGAACGTAACAATTTAATCATACTCCTCAAAAAAGTGAGATCACATATTTCACAATTGATAGATCGAACCCATTTGAGAGATGATTTATAGGGCCAATATGATTTTAGGTTATTTTCTATTGGAAAATCGACAAACGTATTTGTTGCCAAAATTTTCTTTTTTATCGATCAAGATAAAATAAATAAATAAACTAAAATAAAAATCGATAATCGTATATGTTGAAAAATGATTGTTCGTTCTCACCACTCATAAAATTAGGTTCATAAGAATATCCTCTTATAATATAATTAGGAGCTCATTTGGCAAAATTTTTAAAAAGTCAAAAGTTATTTTTCAATATTTTTGGATAACTTTTTAGAAGTAATTTATCCAATTAGAAGAATTTTTAGAAGAAATTGACTTAAGATGACTTTTACATGAAACTCTTTTTTAGGAAGTAGAAGTTCTACTAAACTGTTTCTAAGGGAGTGTTTGATAGCATGAAAATGGAAAAAAGAAGAAGATGAAATTGGAATTGGAAATTCCAACTTTTGGTGTTTGATACCTTATATTTTCCATGGAATTGCATTTCTTGGATTTCTTGAAACTTGGGATTTTCCTTGTTTTGGTGGAATTTGAATTCTCACCATATATGGTGAGAATTTAAATTCCACCCTACTATAGCGATTTTTTTTTTTTGGTTGATAATGGAAACCAATTTTAAGAATTATTGTAAAAAAATATTTTCCTTTAATTGATAATTTTCATGTAAAACAAAGCCAAACGAATATAAAAAACACTTTTATTTCAACATTTTCCACCTGAAAATTTATACCAATCAAACACAATAATTTACAATTCTCAGAAAAATAATTCTAGGCAATTCAATTTCATCTTTACAATCAAACGGACCCTAAGATAATTTCTTAAGAAGCTCTTTTATAAAAAGCAAAAATAAGATATTTATCTCACCAAACATGCCCTAATTCAACAACTCGTTGTGTGCTCTAATTTGAGAGGGATTAAAATTTAGATTTCAATTTAAATCAAAATCAATAATTAATTTTTAATTATATATTTATGTGATCCACAATTTTTTAACAACACATATCATCAATTTTTACTAAAATTTATGGAAAAATTGATTTTAATTCCATATGTCATAAAAAAAATAAGCGGGCCCCAAGAGCGACACGTGAAAAGTGAACCTCATCTATGGTTTGTTCTAGTTTTGGTCCGTACCCTCATGTTACAATTCCCGTAGAGTCCGACTCCACAATTTAAATCAAAATCAATAATTAATTTTTAATTATATATTTATGTGATCCACAATTTTTTAACAACACATATCATCAATTTTTACTAAAATTTATGGAAAAATTGATTTTAATTCCATATGTCATAAAAAAAATAAGCGGGCCCCAAGAGCGACACGTGAAAAGTGAACCTCATCTATGGTTTGTTCTAGTTTTGGTCCGTACCCTCATGTTACAATTCCCGTAGAGTCCGACTCCAGCTGCTCACTTTTCGCCTTATAAAATACACGCACTTCCCACACCAAATGTGCTCAATTCCACACTCTGTTCTTCCTCAATTTTGCACCCAAAATCCACACTCTTTTTGCTCTGTTCTTGCATGGCAGCTCGCTTATTGTCTTTTGAGGTGGCTGATCTCTGCTTAGGCAAGCCGCCGCTGCGTGCCCTTCCTGTTTCCGCCACCGTCGGTGATGCCTTGGCGGCGCTAAAGGCGGCGGAGAATAAGTTCGTGAGTGTGTGGAATTGTGATCATTCTAAGAGGGATTTGAATGCTGACGATGAAAACTGCTTGTGTATTGGGAAGATTTGCATGGTTGATATAATTTGCTATCTTTGCAGAGAAGAGAATTTATCTTCTCCAGCTTTGGCCTTGAAGTCCCCTATTTCCGTTTTGCTGTCAAAAGTTCAGGGTCTCGTGAGGCACGTAGAGGCTTCTTCAAGGTAATTGGATAATAACAATTCTCTCTCCCTCTTCGACATTTTTCAAGGGTGATTATTAATGGGGGTTTTGGCATTTCTGTTGAATTGGACGGGTCTGAGTCTTGAATTTATTATTTCAGTGAATTGAATTTTACCATGCGGGTAACTGTTTGCACAAAGTGCTAGCTGAATTGCTTGAGCTGAAACTTGAAAAAAAAACAGAGATTCTATGTACAATGAATATTCATAGATCTGGAAAGTGGATATTTAGTTTTTAACTTAAAAGCTCAAAGCTAAAATCCAAATCCTTTATTTATCTATTGTCTTTTATGTAAATTTTGATTATTTTCGAATTTGGAGTAGTATCAGCTTATATTTCTTGGTGTTTGAGATCATCAGTTTCTCCAAATTAATGGAAGAATGTATTAAATTGAACCATAGTAGTTTGTTTTTCCATTTAATAAGTTTTGTTTTGCTATTTCCCATGCAGTTTACTTGAAGCCATTGATTTGATCCTCCAAGGTGCGCAGAATCTTGTGGTTCCTATAAAGAGCAACAACACAGGTAGTTCAAAGAGAAAACAACTCCTAAAATCATCATCAATGAGTCCAACAGTTCACAATGGCCTCGAATTTTGTTGGCTAACGCAAGAAGATATAATGAGATTCCTTCTTAGCTCAATTGGCCTTTTCTCTGCGATCCCAACTCTTTCCATCGACACCCTTGGCATCATCAGCCCTGAATTTTTGGCCGTTGGGTACCACTCCTTGGCTTCATCAGCAATTGGAGCCATCTCCCAATCTCTAGTGGATCAAACTTCGGTGGCTGTTGTTGATGATGATGGAACATTGATTGGTGAGATCTCCCCCTTCGCCCTTTCTTGCTGTGACGAGACTGTGGCAGCTGCCATTACAACCCTCTCCGCCGGGGACCTAATAGCCTACATTGACTGTGGAGGCCCCACCGAGGAAATTGCGAGGGTGGTTGAGGCAAGGTTGAAGGAAAGAAATCTAGAGGGAATGTTAGAGGAATTCGCGATTGAGTCCTCCAATAGTACGATTCTTTCCAGCTCGTCTTCTGACGAGGAATTACCTTCCCCTACTAGAACATTGTCAAGGGCGGGTCGGTATAGTAGGTCTACCAGCTACTCAGCACGAATGGTGAGAAGGGCAGAGGCAATAGTGTGCCATCCCGGAAGTTCTTTGGTGGCAGTGATGATACAGGCTATTGCGCATCGGGTAAACTATTTATGGGTTATTGAAGATGACTGCAGTTTAGTTGGAATTGTAACATTTGCTAACATGCTAGAAGTTTTTGGCAAAAACTTAGAATCCATGATATGAAGAAAAGATCAGTTAGCTCCCAGTAGTAAGGGTTTTAACTTATTTTCATTGATGAAAATTGGGAGGGGCTTTTGTAATTTGATTTTGAAATGGTTGGTTTTGTATTAAATTGTATGATCATAGCAAAAGCAACAAATCATGCAGTGATATTTTTTCATCTCTCTCAATTTATAATTAAAAATCGAAGAAATTATTCAAGGCTCTCTCAATTTATTAGATTAATAAATGTATAAAAGCATATAGCAGTGTCTCTTTACATTTCGTTTAGGCCTGTTTGTTAGGGCCAAATTTCCATGGAAAATGGATTGCAAGAAATTTCCCTCTCCACCCCCACGTGACCAATTTTCCTTGATTTTGTGAATTTCACTTTCCCATGGTTTTGGTTGGAATTCACTTTTCCAGTATTTTTTTTTTTTGGTAATAGAAACAAATTCTATTAACAATTGTAAAAAATTCTATCCCTTTAATTGACAATTTTGATAGAAAACAAAATCAACCAAACACTAAGACCATGTTTGATAGCTTTGATTTTCCATGGAAATTGGAAAATGTTTTCCATTTCCACCCAATCTCTATTGTTTGATTGCTACAAATTTCCATGGAATTTGTTTTCCAACTTCTTGTCACACATGTGCCAATTCTATGTTTTTGTGGTGAGAATTGGATTTCCAGCTCCCCCACCCCCGCCTTTAAATTTTGTCCATTTAATTGACAAATTTCATGAAAAATAAAGTCAAACGAATACCAAAAGATAAAAAAAAATTTCAACACTTTCCAGTAGAAAATTATACCAATCAAATACATTTAATTGTCAATTCCCAGGAAAACAAGTTCTAGACAATTCAATTCCCTAGAATTCGTTTTCTTTTCACTCAAATTTTATCGTTACAATCAAACGGACCCTAAAAAAACCAAAAATTCAATATTTTTCAGGTGGAAAATTATACCAATCAAACACATTTAGGGTTTGTTTGATTGTAAGAATGAAATTTGGGTGGAAAGAAAATGAATTTTAGGGAATTGAATTGCCTATAACTTGTTTTATTGGGAATTGTCAATTAAATGTGTTTTACTGGTATAATTCTTCACCGAAAATTGTTGAAATTTGGATCTTTTGTTGTTCGTTTGATTTTATTTTTCATGAAAATTGTCAATTAAGGGGATACAAATTTTTACAATTGTGAATAGAATTTGTTCCCATTGCCAAAAAAAAAGGGCGGAAAAACCTATGGGAATTGGTTTTCCACGAAACTAAGGAAAATGCACGTGTGGAGGGAGAGATGGAAATGGAATTGCCAAGAAAATTTTGCAATCAAACAAGTTAAAAAAAGTGGAAATGGAAAATATTTTCCATGAAAAATTAGGCAAATCAAACAGGCCCTTAATCGACAATTCCCAGTAAAACAAGTTCTAATTAATTCAATTCCCTAAAATCCGTTTTCTTTCCACATAATTTCCATTCTTACAATCAAATCAAATGGACCTTACATTTGATAATAAATTATTCAAAGTAAGATGTTGATTTATATTATGAATTGCCATCAAGCAGTGGATCAAAAGTGGTGGATGCTGGAAAGCAACTTATTAAGTAAGTGATTCCTATTGGTTTCAAATTGCAATTTCAATTCTACAACCAAGTAAGAGTTAACACGATGTGTTAATTTAGCTTATTTAAATGACTTGATTTTTCAAAATAACGGTACTCTTGCAATGACTAAAGTAAAAAAAGTGTCCACTTCTATTTTTTCTAATGAAAAAAGTGATCTTCGTATGATAAATATTTACTTTATCTTATTAAATTCACACTTTTACTAGTCATCTTTTTCCCTACCCCATTTTGCCGCCCCGTCACGTCCCTTCCAAAGTCCTAAGGAACATTATAGCAGGAAACAGAGTGGAGGGAACATAGATGTGAGAATTGGAGACGAGATTTAATCTAGGCTATTTACCAAAGTTGATTCCGATGGAAATAAAAAAATAAAGTTATTTGTTTCCCTCTTCAACTTGATTAAAGTAATTAGACTTGTCTTACTAGGGTTAAGTTTTCGAGCTCTCCTATTGTGGTATTTTTATCGAGTATCATTCTATATATTAAGGATGATTTTGGCGCACTGTATTAAACTAGATAAGGATTATTTCAAATATGATTCATTTATTAAAGAATTAATTTAAGTCAAGCTGCTTATCAACCTTAATTACATTGGATTAAGTTCATCTCAGAGAGGTTTAGACCATAATAAAAGTGATTGAATTGAATTGCAACGGGTATAAAACCACTTAAATAAGTAAAATTATGCGTAAATAAATAAAATAACTTATTGTCATCCTCGTCTTTTTCTTTGAAAATGTTTGGTTTTCCTTGCACTCATAAGTCAAATCTTTGTACCGGTTGTTAGTTTCTTCAACTTCTACTTCATCAAATTCAAGGCGCCTCCTTATTTATGCCTCAAGAAAACCTCGCATAGCTAAACTCGTATTTATCACTCTATGACGACAAATAACATTACTCATTCAATACTTTTTCACTTTCATAACTCTACATATATTCGAAGTTGGTGACGAAAAGTAGAAATAAAGTATTATCCGATTGGATATGCCATTTTCATAGGATAAAGTAGATTTGCTAATTAATTTAACGAAGATAATGTGATCTTTGCAATCTTAAGTCTCTAGTGGTTGTGTGGGGAAGGCATTAACAGAGGTAGGTTTGAGCTCTAATCTTAATTACCATAGTTAATCATATTTAAACACGAGTTGATGGTTGCTGATCGTTACAAAATAAAAAAAGATTGAGGACAAGATTGCAACGAAGGTCAAATATTGGGGACTGTAGCTGCAATTTATACATAATAATAAAGCAGAAAACCAGAAAAATAAAACCAATCAAAACCCGTTCCGGTCCGATTGGATAAAAGTCGGACCGACCCGTTGATACCACAACGCTAGGTATATAACGACAATTTAATTTACGGTTATCCCTCTTTTGAAACCCTAATTGGGTCCCATCTTCAATTCTGCACTGAATTTCTACAGTAGCCGAATAGCCATCGTCTGGTACTTACATTTCAGCCTATTTATATATACTGTTCTTGAAATGCTTTAAAACGATTTCCGCTTTGCTCAGTTTTATGTTTTATTGAGGATTTGAGCTTATTTTTGTGGTGTTGATTTCAGAAGATGGCGAAGCAGAAGGAGAAATCGGTGAACGTTTCGGGAAAGCCGAAGCATTCGTTGGATGTTAATAGAGGTGCGAACAAATCCAAAAATGGGCGGAGCGGCGCTACTGTGCGACGGCTTAAGATGTATGACACGCGGCCAAAGCGTAACACCAAAGGGAAGATTTTGAAGAACGATTTGCAGTCTAAGGAGTTGCCGTCCACTCGGATTCAACCTGATCGCCGGTGGTTTGGTATGATGTGTTTTCTTTTGTTTTGTTTGAGTAATTTTTTGGTCTCAGTTATGTTTGATAAAGCATACATAGCCATCTAAATATTGTGCTGTCACTGGATGAGAACTTTTAGCTTAATCTCTTAAAAAAGAGAAAATAATCGGTTCATGATATGGTTAACTATTTTTTGAAAAGGCTGCTAATGGAAGTTTAGAATGGCTGATGTTGGTTGTTAACTTTGGACTAGGCTCAATGTGTAGTTAATCTGTAATTCATTTTCAAATTTACTCTTTAGATTTTCAACTTAAGGAGCTTTGTACAGTTGAATAAAAACCTCCTTGGGGTTAAACATGAAATAAATGCAGTTGTTCGTACTTTGAAAGCCGTTGGACTGTCTTTCACGAGGATGCTGATTTCTGTTTCTTTTATTTGATGTCTGTGCCATTCTTACTGTATGTCAATTGTCTAGGGCGGAAAAGAAATTAAGAGTTTCGTTTGTTCCTTCAATTTTATAGGCAACACCCGTGTTGTAAATCAGAAAGAGCTTGAATTTTTCCGAGAGGAACTTCAAAACCGTCTCTCAAGCAACTACAATGTACTTTTGAAGGAAAGGAAGATCCCCATGTCCCTCTTGAATGATCATCAGAAGGTTTGAAGCTCTTCTTCTGTATGGATCTCTGGTTATGTTTACAAGAAAACTTTAAATTTGTATGTTCAAGAGTCTTGTCTTACATCTTTTTGTTGCTGATTTCATAAATTTTCTTTGATTCCCCAAGCAAGCAAGAGTTCACCTTATCGACACAGAGCCTTTTGCTGATGCCTTTGGTCCTAAGACAAAGAGGAAGCGGCCAAAGCTGATGGCATTTGATTATGAATCACTATTGAAGAGGGCTGATGGATCTCAAGGTAAATATAATTCATCTCATAGTCGTGTTTTTCAGAACTGTTACGTGTATCTTACCTCGAAGGATGTGTCTGTGACTATTGCCTTTCGGTATGATAATCTTATTTCTGTAATTCTTGGTTTGGTTTCAACTTTGCAGATGCATTTGAAGAGAAATATGGTGCTAATACATCCTTTGAAGGAAGTGAAGATGGGTTCAGAGATCTTGTTCGGCACACAATGTTTGAGAAGGGTCAAAGTAAGCGCATATGGGGAGAGCTCTATAAAGTGATCGATTCTTCAGATGTTGTTGTCCAGGTGGGGGAAGGACACAAACAATATGTTACTTCCATTTTTTTCATTCTGATTGCACAGGTTCTAATATTGTGGGCTTGATAGGAAATTTTCTGTTCTAATATTGTGGGCTAAAGATGGCACTCATGAGTTGCATCTTGAGTTGCAGGTGCTAGATGCCAGAGATCCTCAAGGTATGAGATGCTACCATTTGGAGAGACATTTGAAGGAGCATTGCAAGCACAAGCACATGATTCTTCTATTAAATAAGGTTGCACTCTTATGATTTGTGTCCTTATTTTATTATTATTTTTTTTTACACAAGGTTTAAGGTGTACTGCTAAGTTTAGTTTCTTATATGTTTAGGGAGCCTCACTCTTGGACTTAAAATCTCACTATACTTTCTTTTTCTTCAGTGTGATTTGGTTCCAGCTTGGGCTACAAAAGGATGGCTTAGAATACTTTCCAAGGAATACCCTGCTCTAGCATTTCATGCAAGCATAAACAAGTCATTTGGCAAGGTATGCAACTGGCTTTTCACATTGAAAATATAATCCTGGTGAATTTCATGATAACTGATACTTGGAAATTTATGTTATCTGTTCTTCCTTCATATATATTGTATTCTTATGCTAATCTCTACTGTGTTGGCTTCTGCATGTGCACCATCATTATTGGGTTTAGATAATAAATGACAGCTTACTTAGAACTAGATGTTACTGAGAGGTTTTGGTTAAAGGAAAAAAGATCAATGGGTATCATGTCACGGAGATCTAGTACTTGGGTGTGGATTAAATTTGGAATTCAACACTTTCTAAAGAGATTAATACTTGTCATTTTTGCTTTTGCAGTTCTTGTTTAATCATAATAGAATGATATTTTCTTTTCCCACAAAAATGTTATGTCTGAAAGTAATGTTATTTTATTGCTTAATTATCAATAAGAGTATAAAGTTGATTGTTCTGTGGTTTTTTACTGGGATTATAATAAAAAATGGAAGGAAATTTTCCCACCATTATCAGGTCCATACTGTGAGAAAATGTCATGATACTCCACACAGCATGTTCTATGGCAGCGTTATATATTAACTTTGCATACTTGTCTCTTTCTGTCTGTGCCCTTAATTATAAATAAAATTTATTTGCATCATTATAATTTTGTTTGTCACTTTCAGGGTTCTCTTCTATCAGTATTGAGACAATTTTCCCACTTAAAAAGTGACAAACAAGCTATATCTGTGGGTTTTGTTGGTTATCCCAATGTTGGAAAATCATCAGTCATCAATGCTCTGCGAACAAAGAATGTAATGTCCTTCATACCTTCTATTTTTGGAATGAACTAATGAGTTATACAGTTGATTTCAAAAACTAGGCTAAAGAACTGCCGCAGCTTTCTAGTTCTTCCTTTTTAGTTTTGGCTCTGCATGCAAGTTTTTCAATTATGCAAGTTGATAGCTTGCAACTATGATTTTAAACTCTCAGTACCCTTTTTCTTCCCTCGTCGCAGTTATCTTTTCTCGAGCTTTGGAAGCCATGCCTAAGTATATAGACGCTGCATTTTGCTTTTCCATGATAAGGTTCCCCTTTCTTGGTGCTCTATTATAATTTGTAAATAGTGCCTTAAATATGGAAATACGTGTGAATGGTATATGGCCTGCTCTTCTTTTTTAAGTTTTAATGTTATTGAAAAGATTTTGACAATTTCTTAGTTGATGATATTGATAATGTTCAGATCTTGTTTTCTTACATTCTAATGTCCTATTGCTTAATTATTCCTAAAGACATGGTCCTTGTTTGATTTTGATTCTTTGAGAATCTCTTCTCTCCATCCTCATTTTCAACCACAAAAAAAATATTTTTAACTTGTTTTACTTTTCCCTATTTTTTAAACACACATTCACGAAAAAAGAAGGCACTTATCAAAGAACCACTTCTCAAAAATTCTTTATCAAACAAGCAGAGTCTTTCAGGGGCCTTGGCTTGAGCAAATTTTAACATTCAACTTTAGAGTCCTACAATATGAGGCCTGAGAATAGTTTCATGTCTTTTCAAACTTGTTGACATACTCCTTTTTCAATTTTACCAATAATCAAACTTTTAATGAGTAAATTTTGTACACTTTTTAATATCCGTCAATGGTCATAACGGTGCATATTTCTAATTCAGTAGTTCAATCATGTGACAAATAGTGATTGATGTCATTTCATATTTTCTCCTTTTGTGGGCATCATGGGACATTAAATGCAAATTATACCTTGACATTTATAGCTCCTATCTGGTACATCCAAAGGGTGAAATGTTTCAATAACAATGGTATGCAGGGTGCAATGAACTTTGGTACTCACTCTTGCTTGGATGCTCAGATGTTTGATACATCCTCTAAACTGATTTCCTGTATGAGTTTTTGTTTGACTTGATTCAGCAGGAGCATTGTTTATATTGTTAGAGAGGTCGATATGAACAGTAGAATCATAATTTGAAATTCAAGCTAGTAAACTTATATACATATTCTTGAACAGGTTTGCAAGGTTGCACCAATTCCTGGAGAGACTAAAGTGTGGCAGTATATAACTCTCACAAAGAGGATCTTTCTCATCGATTGCCCTGGAGTTGTTTATCAAAGTAGTGACACGGAAACTGATATTATCTTGAAGGGCGTGGTAAGCAAATCATTGAATTTGTTGCCATACCACCATATATTTACTGATCCTGATCTTTCGTCTATGACAAGACATGATTTTAGTTGATTTCCTGTTTAGAAAAAAAATTTTGACTATAAATTAATGGTGTACTTGCTTAACCAATCAAGCAAAAGAAATTTTGAAAGCAAAAAAAGGAAACTGGTTAGGAGTTGCCTTGTTTTGACATAGTTTAAATGCAGTGGATATTAGATATTTCTGGAGAACTGTCAAGGAGATGCTCTGCATCTCCTTTAGTTTGTTTTTATTTCTTATATATGTATATATATACACACATTCCATTCTGCACCTTCTGGAACTTGTGTAGAGCCTTACCGTTTCACGTACACTTGGTGCTGACAGCAATTGCTTGGAAGCAATTATTTCCCTTGGTAGTTGGCAAAGGTACTGTACATATGGGTGCATTTCTTTTGGCATCTAATCAATGCACGTTTTCCTAAATAATTAAGGAGTCCAGATTTGACGCTGGAATAAGATATGGGCCAGTAAGTACCTATGTACTTGGGCAATTCGAGTCTTCTCAAGGTCACTGAGATTAGTATCTAGCTATAAATTTCAAGGCCTCGTGAGATTAGTCGAGGTGCATGTAAGCTAGGTCGGATACCCACGGTCATTTAAAAAAAAGGGGTACCTATGTACTCGGGGGATGTAATACTGTATGGAGGGCGATAGGCTATGTTTCTGACTGACTAGTGGATAGGGAGAGTTATTAGTTTGTGATATGATGAGTTCCCGTCGAAATGCCAGATTTGTTTAGCTGAGTGCCATCTCGAGGCCATAGTCTTTGATTCTTGGTGTGTATAAACCCAGTGCGTGCACATCCAATGACTTGGACCATTTTCTGCTCATACATGCGTGTTACCTAGTGAATCTAAGTCAATGTCAAAGTAAACAATTATTTTTAACCTCCCATTTCATAGGACCCACAACTTTTCAACCTTCAGTTTTAATCAAAATCTACTAAAATTTTGATTTTCGTCTAATCCAAACATGTGCTGAATATGTAGGACATGGTTTTTTGCAGTTGTTAACAAGATTCCCGTTTAATCCTTGTACTTTCAGCTTCATTTTTATTTCTGGAATATTTCTGACCCTTCTCTCTGGTGTTGGAAATGGCACATTTGATTTTAGTCTGCTATAATCGACTATTTACACTGATTTATAAATCCACTGATGGACTCTGTGCCTCC
>NC_036240.1:7426113-7426409 GCF_002742605.1 Olea europaea var. sylvestris
TAAGTTTAATATTTGTGGATGTAACTTTCTTATGCAATTATCTGGGAATTACAGAAATATGAGGAGAACGTAAAATTTTGCTCGCATTAAATTTTTCTTTTGTCAAAATTAGAAAGGTGTGGTTTTTTAAAATAGAGTACACGGCAACTAAAATTAAACCCATGTTTGGTCCACATCTCTTATACATTTTTTTTTTTCCTGCAAATTCATTTTGAACAATACATTTACGGGATTCATAACAACTTTTCAACCATACATCTCACCAATTCTTATGAAAATCTACTAAAAGTATAATT
>NC_036240.1:7426488-7468799 GCF_002742605.1 Olea europaea var. sylvestris
AAAAAAACCAACAAAAACAAAAAAAAAAAAAAACACCGAACAAGGACTAAGTTACTAGTGTAAATATAGTGGTGTTGTAATGAAAGACAAAAATTCCAATACTTTACATTATTGGAAAAGTGCACCAATTGTATCTTTTTTTGGATTATTCTATGTTATTGAGCTATTTGTTAGGCCTGGTACTATTAATTAGAGGTTGTGGATAAGTAAGTATCAAGCTAATTATCCCTACAGTTGCATGCGCTCTTAATAAATGCTGACGGCCCATATGTTATAAAATTTGGCTGGTGCATTAGTTTGAGTTAATACATGAATTCGTCGTTGGGTTTTTATTTGCTGGTGGACCGCACGTTTCATTATCTCTAACTGGGTTGGTTTTCATTTTTTTTATTTTTTCTTTCGGTATCTCAAATTAAACAAGTTCTAACATTGGCTACAATGAGTAAATTCAATCTTTACTTAAATAAAACCGTGACTTGTATTGATTTTTCTAACTGAATGACAAGGTGGGCGCCTGGGTATGTAATAAAAAGCGAAGAAGGCATCGAATCAATAGGAAAGAAATGAGAAATTGTCATGACTTTGTTGTTAACGAAACGAAGGGCAATAAAGGTGTGACTGATTTGGTCTGGATTTCCAATGCCTTGTGTAACGTTAAAGATAAATTGGAGTTAGATTGATAGTCAAAAAAATTTAAATACATAAGTAAAGATTTTCTTGGACCAGGGCAGGGTCTTGGACCACGAAATGGATTTATCCACCATTTGAAAATAAAGCTCGATTTTGAGCCCGAAGGACAACAAAAAGACGAAAAAAGTGGTATTAGTGGAAAATAAATACTTTTTCTTTCAAAAAAAAAAAATAAAGATTTACTTGCATGTGGTGGATATGGTCTTGCTGCAAAAGCGAGGAATATGCGTGTATACGAAATTGACTTCTTGTTGATCAGTAGGTTGAACTGGTTAATAATAAAATTAATTGAAGGTCTTATTCTTATTCACTTGTCGTGTAAAATTTAAGCTTGCCCTCGTTAATTTTCATTCTATTACATTTTATTTTTCTCTCTCCTATTTTCAATTATACAATCTTCCATAAAATAATATTACATGTAAATAAAAAATTTCCTTCTTTTTCAATAATTCATTTTATATATATATATATATATATATATATATATCATTTCACCTGTTTTTATTTCTACAAAATTGGGGTCAAACGAGGGCTAAATCTCATACATCCTAAGACAAGACTCAAAAAGGAAAAAATTAAAAGAGAGTGTGAACATCTCACTTTTGTCTTCCGCACACCATAAGAAAACATGTCATCAGGAATAAGAGATAGAAAGGTAATGCTCCGCAAAGTAAAGCACAGAAGAAAGTGAATCATCTCCATATTTTTCGATAATTCTTTTTATAAAATAGGGGTAAGTGGTGGATATGGTCTTGCTGCAAAAGCGAGGAATATGCGTGTATACGAAATTGACTTCTTGTTGATCAGTAGGTTGAACTGGTTAATAATAAAATTAATTGAAGATCTTATTCTTATTCACTTGTCGTGTAAAATTTAAGCTTGCCCTCGTTAATTTTCATTCTATTACATTTTATTTTTCTCTCTCCTTCTTTCCTATTTTCAATTATACAATCTTCCATAAAATAATATTACATGTAAACCTAAAACTTTCCCTTCTTTTTCAATCGCTCATTTTTCAAAAAATTGTTATGGTTGACTTCTCACTTTGATTATCACAAACAAATTACGTTTAATTCTAACAAATTGAATCTTAAGTGTTGTTAGTGATCATTGTGGAACTAATGAAGAATGATAACTCGAAAATCAGGATCAAGAGTCATATACATAGACGAACAATCAAGGCACTAAAAACGATTGGGCAAAAGCAAAATATTGGAGATCGACAAACGAAAAGATTGAAATCGAGCTTTCACGTCAAAAATCACTTTTTGTTTTTGGGATTTCTAAAAAAAAAAGGTTAAACCCTAATCTTAAGGGTCCCCCACCACCCCTACCCTGGAGTATCGTGAGGGAGGTAAATCGCAGATTATGTCTTTAAGGGTACAGGGTGGAAGACTACTTGTACACTTGCACTTACCCAAGAGCCAAATCCATATTTCAGGATTCGAACCCTTGACGCAGCAGTCTCAATCAAAGCTGGACTTCTCCACCCTCCCCTTTTACTACTTGGAGATGTGCCCTGGGGGCTGTTTTTGGGATTTCTACTTTTGCATGAAAAGTGATACAACGTAGTTCATTTGACATGTACATTCCATTACATATAGGGTATTTTAAATAATGCAAGATTTTTTAGATGTATAAAATTACTTAAGTCGACTAAGAAATATTTAATAACTGTACAAGAGAGTATAAACATATTTGGTAACTAGATTTTGACGTCCTTGTTTAGACGAGTTGGCCTACATAGATCAAAATATTTTTGTTTAGAAAGAATTTTGTAAATAAATTGAACTTTACTTAATATATATTTATAAAATTTTTGGAGGGTGTATTTTTTTTTTTAAATTTAAATTTCATTGTGAAGACTACTATTTTAATTGGTCCATGTGGGTTGATCTGATATGATCCATCAAAAGTTTGATAACATTTCATTCTACATATCGTGTTGAATCAGCATATACATTGAGTCTATTTAGAAAAAAATGAAGAGTATTATTGATTATGATGAATTTATCACTTTACTCAAATATCATATTGTTTGCTTACCAATATTTGATTGATTTTTACAATTGATAATGACAAATACAACAATTATACAAAAAGACAAACCCACATGGGAATGGAGAATTTCATGATATTAAGAGTCTGTTTGATTGCAAAGATGAAATTTGGGTGGCAAGAAAACGAATTACATGAAATTAAATTGCCTATAACTTATTTTACTGAAAATTGTCAATTAAATGTGTTTGATTGATATAATTTTTCACCTGAAATATATTGAAATTTTGTATCTTTCGGTGTTCATTTGGCATTGTTTTTCATGAAAATTGTCAATTAAAGAGATATATTTGTTATAATTGTGGTTAGAATTTGTTTCCATTGTCCAAAAAATATTTTAAAAAAAAAAAGGAAAAGAAGAAAGGAAACCTGAAATTGATTTCCCACCACCACAAATTCATGGAAAATGGGTCACGTCACATGGGTGGGGGGAGGGAATTCATTTTTCAGGTAAAATTTTGCTATCAAACAACACAAAATGGACCAATTAATGTGTGGAAAATGAAAATTCCTTATTCTCTGTCTAATAAGAAATAGTCAAATTTGAGACCATCTTTTGATGGCAGCATTTTCCATCCAAGCTAAACTCCGAAAATGGGAAAAAGGACCATTACACCTGAATGGGCAGAGTATTGGGCCATTCTGAATAACTTCTCAATGGAGGTCAAAACATGGAATTAGAAGGGGGGTGGGGGGTGGGGGGTGAGATAATCCCATTCTCCAAGAAGTTCATGAATACCCTTTTTTGTTTTGTTTTATATATTCAGTTGACCCTACAATTTCTCCGTGAAAACCTCAATCAAATTTCTTTGATTATCATTTGGCTAAATTTGCGGTCATAACTCAACATAGATTTATTTTCTTCCCCCACCCACCACCTTTTATGCTGTTTGTTGTCATCACTGACCGTCGAATTCGACTCGATCTGTGTCCAATACTTAAAAACGTCTAAAAAATTTGCAAAATAACATCATGTTAGCGAATTCATCCACATTGATTCCACTCAGACTTCACATATAACACCTTAGCTCGGCAAAGATTTTAATAAAATTTATAGTAGATTTTGATAAAAGTTGATAAAATACAAGATTGAAAAGTTAATAAAAATTGTGAATACTCATAAAACGTGTGGTCATGGGTGTATTTGACTTTTACAAACTCAACCTTTAACCTGACGTACTTGTTATTAACCATTAACTTGACACCTTCCTCTATGACAAGCACAAATATCTTATTACTCGACCTCCAGCTTTGACCCTTACAGACTCATGTTGTGCTACATTGTACTCACAATTTACCAAATTTTTTCTATTTAAGTTTTAGGTTGAAAACATCATTTATTGCCTAGTTTCACATGCCAAGTCAACTCCAAATTATTCATTAGCTAATTGCAAATAAATTTTTAAAACTTCATTTTGTCAAATACACGAGGCAAAATGCTAATATGGTGAAAAAATATCATACCCAAAGTAAGATTCACATGGTTCCCAGAGAGAATGAAATCAAGAAAACAAGTAAATAAATAAGGAAAATGATCGAGTGATAGAAGAATCTGGACAGATTCTTTGACAGAAAACGATGTGGCGAGATGTGATTGGATGAAAACGTTGATAATGTTTTAAATAGATCAATGATAAAATGACATGTGATATTTTGCCAAGTATTATGTCGCTATACCATGATTCAATAAATAAATATTGTAAATTTTTATCAACTAGCCCACTTGATAAGTGGACTTTGCTGGTTTCTGCTTATAGATACATATGCACGAATCACGATGCTGATTACAAGATCTGTGAGAAAAAATGTTCTTATAATATGGTCTAACCTTAATTAATTCCTTATAATTCGTGGCATTGTTTTGTGGGTCCACGTATCTCTCTCTTTTTTCTCTCTATATAAAATGTTCGTAATTATAGAGACGCATATGAAAACTTATTTTAACAATAGAGTAAGAATTACTTTTAATTGTTTTTACTTCAATGAGATATAGTACATATCAGTTAAAAATAACTTCATCCTTTAAAGGTTAGCGCCAGGCATTCGTTGAGTGTAGATAAATGGACTATTTAGATAGTGATAGTTACTAGTTAGTTATACTCGTGCCATGGACGGTAAGATGACCCAACTGTTCCATTGACCCTAAGCCTAATCGAGGTTGGGGACTTGGTTGGGTTAATTGCGACTAGACTTGATCATCTGCTCCACATTTGGATACATTATGCCGATATATTTTATCCATATTGGAGAAGTTAGGATAAAATAGGTGTTCGACCAATCATAGCCATTTTGAGTATGAAGTCCAGTAGAATCAAAACTCATAAATGTTGAATATTGGTTAAATAAATCGAGAATTGAAAATCGATTAAAGTGACTTCGTATCGACTTCGGCCAAATACTCAAAAGCTCGACTCAATCCGTTTAGGCAAAATTGTTTGCTACTTAGCCGCTTCGGGGTGCACAAACGGGGATCGTCCTGCCCGGTCAGGTCGCGGGGGTCGAGGGGGCATATTGAAGGGTATATTTGGCATTTCGAAAACCAATATCGGATGAATGATAAATTACGAAAAAGGATGAAAATCAGGTCAAAATATTTGACCGTGCGACCGCACGGTTGTCCGGTGAATAGACACCTTTTCATAAAGGTGCATTGTCTGGAAAGGGTGCATGGTTTGGCCTCAACCATTTCGTTCACACCCTTTCATGGTCTATAAATAGGACCATTTGGGTGTCTTATTCCTCACAATTTGATATGCAAAACATCTCTCATCCTCTCTTCTATTCAAAATCAAAATCATTTCATTTATTTTGATTTTCCTTCATTTCATCCTTGGAGTACATAAGCCTAAATTTGGTTCGTTGTACTTGTGTTTTGGAGTGCTACAAACACAAGTGTAGCCGTTGTATCTTGGGAGTCGATTGCCGAAATCCGTAGGCACCGTTACGGGGCAAATTAGACTTAAGGACAAAGAGTCCAACTCTTGCCTCGACTTTGTCCCTACTTTCTTCTTCTTCTTGTTTGTGTTTCTTTGCCGTTACTCTGTCCAATTTTCGGCACGGATTTACAAACCATCATTATACTTATTTTGACGTCACTATTCACAAAATTCCTCCAACAATAAATTGGAGGGCATGTACATTGCTAAGCTCAGTTGTTGACTTGTCATATGAATACACTATGCCGATGATGCTGAACTTAGACTCAAGAAAGTATGATCAATTAAATGTTTAAGTTTAATCAATCACAGTTTACGATTTGATAGATGTTGAGAATTCATAGTTACGTGCTATAATTGATAATGCTATTCTTACTTTATGGTTGAATGAAAAGTCTCGAGACTCATAAAGAACTATGAGACCTTTTCTAATTATGCTTGCCAGACATGATACTACTCAATTCCATCGCACATGATCCTATCAAGTTACAGTTCAAAATGGACAGTTTAATTTCAATCAGTAATCTCCATCCACATCTAGAATATTAGTTTTCAAGCACTGCTATAATTGAACGACCTTTAATGTCTTTTTCCTGTAAGCTAGATATGCTTTCATTATTCAAGATTTTTCGATATTTTTCAGGCAAGACGATAATTATTTAATAATTTTGAAGCCATATATAATGAAATGAAAAAAAAAAAAAGAAAAGCAAAAAAACCTAATTTGATTATCTTTTTAGCCATTGTTTAGTGACAATTTTTTTTTTTAAAAAAGAAATTTAAATTTATGTACAGAATATTTTATTATATAAATGTGTGATTGAAAATGATATTGGAGAAAAAAGAGATTGAAACGAATGAGAATAAAACGAGGGCTAAATAAAATTTCAATCATACTTATTATATATAATAGTGTATCCCAAGTTTTACAATCCGCAATGTGTCAATTCACCAATTGACAGTTTAAAAAAACAATTTTTTTACCATTAATACATTGTCGACAAAAAAGAAATGTCGTGTACAAGTGGCTTTATTCATAAAATTTTGGACCGGGAAGTCAAAATTAAAAAAAAAAAAAAAAACTTTAATTTACTCCAAATAGGACAAAATATGAAGTGGAAAAAAAATAGTAATTAAATAAAACGCGTCGTATGGCAATGCCACCTTTAATAAAGCATTTTCATCTCCCAATCGCGGGGAATTACATTAAATAAAAAGTAAAAGAAACCTGCGTACCTGGTGCAGGTTGATTGCAATGTCGCGCTCTCAAAGCTAAGGCCCCCACCAATCACACACATAATGTACGTACACATACATTTGTTTAACAGTTCCAACCAGATTCCAGAGAGAGAGAGAGTCAGGAGAGAGGACTTTTTTGCTTTTTGGTGTGTGAATATTTAATGCAATAACAAACTATTAGTCCTTGGAAATTACGAGGAAAGAAATGGAAAAGCTGTTTCTGTTTCCAGCTCATTACACTTCTTTCTCAGATACTGCATCTGTGGTTGGTTTCTCGTAGTCTTATTCGTGTAACTGGGAGTTAGCTAAGCTTATTGGGTGTTCTTGTGGAGGATTTGCTGGTTTAGAAGCCAACGAGTCGGATCGGTATCAGGTTTGAATCTTTCAGAGTTGGGCTTCACCTTTTAACTCAGAAAACCTGAGAACTTTATTTTATTTTTTTTTAAAACGAAAACTTTCT
Source organism: Olea europaea var. sylvestris (assembly GCF_002742605.1). NCBI lineage: Eukaryota > Viridiplantae > Streptophyta > Magnoliopsida > Lamiales > Oleaceae > Olea > Olea europaea. The sequence goes on from NC_036240.1 coordinate 7,433,872, forward strand.
TGCTTTTCTGATATCATAGATCAGTTTCCAAGATAACCATTTTGTTCTTAGGCATTTTTCCTGGTTATTATGATTTGATTCCAAAAGGTTGGGTCTTGAAGTCAATGCTGATGCTCTTGACCCCAATGTGCCATTGCCACATTTAAAGTCACCGACTTTTGGGGGGAAAAAAAATTAAAGAATTAGAACGCGTTGCATTATTGAATTTGCAATTCTTTTGTGGGTCTGGGGGTACCTTCTTTGGGCTACAATATATTTTGAACTTTTTTCTTAAACAAAGTTGTTATATTTGAATATTCTTGCTACAGATACTAAATGAATTCTGAAGAATGATGAGTTTTGTTCATGACCACATTGCAATGCTCAGAGATTATCTTCAGTAGAAAGGATTGAAGGTCTAATAGAAAGCTTGAAGTTTGTGGCGAAGTAATTATTTAGAAATGTCTGAATCTAAATCATTAGGACCGCCTGAGGATTCAAAGGAGTTGAGGTCATTGGCCTTAACACCAACATGGTCTGTTGCTTCTGTTTTGACTATATTTGTTGCTGTTTCACTGCTTGTGGAGCGGTCAATTCATCGTTTGGGTAATGTAAGTATGTCGTTCTTGAATTTTAATGAGCTTCAATGTTGATGCTACCTTTTCCAAATTTTCATATTTCTGACTGCTGATGAAACTGAAATGCATTTTTGAAGTTTTCGTGATCAGTATTGGACATTTCTCTTCTTGTTGGTCTGAACCCAAACCTTCTAGGTCGATTTTGTACAAACCAGAATAAAGAGTTTCATGTCAAGGATCATATATGCCATACGGTATTCAAAATATTTATATATACTGTAGCGAACATGTATGACTATGTTAATTTACAATGAAGTAGTGCTTTTGTAATCCACTCTGATGAAAGGGAAGTTAAAGATATATCATAAGATGAAAAGGTTATTCAGTGGATGGCAAATAGGGTGGCTGTCAAAGTTATTAAATTAACCATTTTTAAACTTTTATCTGCTCACCATCGTTTGATTGTGGTGTTGTCTCTTTTAGTAGTCTATGTTTTTCCACGCTTGTCCTTTAGGTATCCTTATCTTCAATTAGAATTCGTTTTGAAGGTGCTTGCTTAAAAGAAGTTTGTGTTATTCAACTTGTGTCCAGGCTTGTTTATGAACACTATTTTCCCATCACATTACCACTGATTGTATATGGCCTCACGAAGAGAATCTATTATTCAGATTCACAAGCTTTTAAGTGGAACTAGAAAATTGTTAAGATTCAACCTAGAAATTTCAAAAAAGCATCATTGTGAACTTGAGAAATTTGCTGGAACTGAATCATGGAAACCATGAAGAAGTGATCACTTATTTCCTATTCTTTTCATTTTTCTTATTTCGATTTTCCTTATATAATGCTGATTTGGTTGCTGAACTCGTTGAAAGAAAAATATTATGATTTGATACATAACCCAATAGCAAATTATCATTCTGCATTTTTGGCTTGGATTATCAATAGCAAGCCACCATTTGTATCATAATTCTGGATTTGCAGGCACTTGTGGAGGAACAGGCCAGCCTGACATTTCACAATAAAGTGATACATACGACTTATTAGCATCCACCTTTTTTGCTCACTGGAGCATTAAAGACTTTAATTACTGATAACATACAGAAAGGACTTTTCAGCTTACTTTGCTACACAAAACCATTAGTAGGGTACAGTAGAAGTGAAATCAAGATAAAAGGTCTTTACTTAGAATAGATGCAATAAACAAGCCAGAAGTGATATACTACTCAATGAGAGTAGTAATAGTTAGTTGGTTATTTAATTCAAAATTTTATTAGTCAAATAACAATTCTTTATGAAATGTCTCTGGACGGGAAGTGGAGGGATGAATTGTTAGTATGAAGATGGACCCTGTTTGTATTAAATTTTTGTATAATTGGTTTATCAAATCTTTGTTTCATATGAATAAGACATAAGATTATGGGATATTCAGGTGACACAAATATCTATGCACAAGTTATTGAGAGATGATTTGTTCGCTCGTTCATTCAGGCTAATCATCATGAACCCAAAGAACAAACTCTAAATCTTAGACTGTAGAACTAAATATTTAGATAGATTGACATACAGAGAATGGGATGGATGGACCAGAAAAGGGCTGATCTGTAGTGTTTTTTTTTTTTTTTTTTTAATGTTGCTTGTATATTCTCTTACTTTTCATGGACTTCTACACCTACTATGAATTATAATATTCCAGAAGTCACAGTGAAAAACCAATTCAAAATAGAAATAAGTGAGAGTATTTTGGATATACAAAACCTATAACACCAAAATACAGAAAGATTCCAGATTTGTATATGTACTTTATAGGTTGACAAGCACAAACGCCTCATGCCCAGGATTCCTCCTGTGCCTGTCAATAAGAAATTTGTTGAGATAGACTTATGTTGAGTTGACTTTTGTGGGAAATCTTCTTATAATTTTGGCATTAATTGACTTTACTTTTGGAAACATGACCTCATGATAACCTTGGCTGCTTTTTAACTGTATGTTTTATCAAGAAGTTCAAAATTTAGATGTATCAAGTGACTGGAGTTGGTACATGGTGTTTACTTTTGAGGGATTGTATTGTCTTGCAAGATATTGAGATACAGAAACATATCTCAATTCTTTTATTTTTCTATTCATTCTAGTGAGTGTCGTAATGTTATTTATGCACTCTTCAAGTTATCCATGTGAGCAAGTAAAATTCAGTTTTTGACATTAAATGAGCTAATGATTTCCTGTCATTTCAGTGGTTGAAAAAAACTGATCGGAAACCATTGCTGGCAGCAGTTGAGAAAATGAAGGAAGGTATTATTTATTTTTAGATGCATCTTATGTCAAGTGAACTGTTAAAGAAATGATCCACACACTTGTCATCAAATTAAAAGAAGTTTCATTTGAAATTGATCTGCAGAATTGATGCTTCTTGGCTTCATCTCTCTCCTCCTTACGGCCACATCAAGCATTATATCTAATATTTGTATACCGTCAAAGTTCTATAATAGTGCATTTGCTCCATGCACCATGCAAGAAGTCAACGAGGAAAAGGAAAATACGGACATGAATGGAACCTTTTTTAATCCTCGATCCCATAAGAGAGTATTGAATGGCTTGAATCAGAACACCTGCAGGGAGGCAAGTCAATCATCCACGAAACACGACAATAATGTCCTTTTTATTTTTTATTTTTACTCAATTTGGATTGCAATTAACAATTAACAGAATTGGTTAGTTAACAATGAGATGAATAAATGTTCTGTCACTTTATGCTTGTCTTCATTGTCTAGTATGGTCCAATTATTTAGTCTACTGTCACATACATTTATCTTTTATTTACTTTCTAAATTCGCTTCAAATATAATGAATCTGAATTTTATTTTGTTGAACAGCATTATGAACCATTTGTCTCATATGAAGGCCTTGAACAACTGCACCGCTTCATCTTTGTCATGGCAATTACGCATATATCTTACAGCTGCTTAACAATGCTGTTGGCAATTGTTAAGGTAATATCTCGGTTTTCTTCAATGGAATCTTCTGTTAAATTTATGGCCTTTTACAGACTATTTCGCAATGATATTGCTTGATGAGATAGACTCTTACTCGCTCTTTTATGCTTTTGCGTTGTTTCATGGTCTTCTTCAATTTTTAGCTGAATTGACTAAAATGATTTGAAGCCCACATCTTTTCCTTTATTTTACATTTCCTCTCCTTCTTTTTTTTTTTTTCTTTCTTTTTCATTAACTTTTCAATTCTGGGTTTTTTGTTGCTCACTATATTTGCAGATCCACAGTTGGAGAGTATGGGAGGACGAGGCTCACATGGACACACACAATTCGTTAACAGGTAATCTGAGACCAGCTTCTGTTTTGGCATGATGTTTAACCTTGTCAACTATCATTGGGAAATCCAACCATTTTTAAATTTGTTTATTCTCAAACCAGGAAAAGGGGGAAAAAATCCCTTTAGAATCCTTTTTCAACTATAAAGGGACAATGAAAATGATGTGAGTGGTTAATATGCAACACTGAAATGCGACTATTTTATAAGCTCAAAAATATCTAAAAAAAGCCTGGATGCCATATTAACTTAAAGATTAAAGGTTGCAGTATCTAGTAGTTTGACCATGCCATTTCTTTTTGAAGTGAGCTAGGTTCAAATTTAAGATATTGCTGAGCATAAACATATAAACCAGACAGAAGAGGCAGAATTTCCTACACCTTAAACATGTTGTACTTAGTGTAATGAATAATTGTCTGAACCAAGGAAACTCGTCAGTAACCTAATTTTTGTTGCAGAAATCACAAGAGCAAAAACATTGCAAAGGCAATCTACCTTTGTCAGGGTTCATACATCAACTCCTATGGCCAGGCATAGCATCCTCATTTGGGTGGTAAATTCACTTCTACTTGACTAAGTTTATATAGCAAAAAATTATTGTTGTTCCAAGATATAGTCAACCAAATTACACAGTTGCATTGCTAACTTTTCATTGTCCTTTCTTTTTGAATTCCAGATCTTCTTGTTCAATATCTTTTGGACTTTGAAGCTTAAAGATGATTGAGTTAATGTTACTAAAACTACTGTTATTTAAATGTGCAGACCTGTTTCTTTCGGCAGTTTGGGCGTTCTGTTGTCCGGGCAGATTACCTTTCACTCCGCAAGGGATTCATCACAGTATGTAATTGTTTGATCAATTGTGGGACATTCTGCCTCTTATTTATTTATTTATTTATAAGTGGAATTGCAAGTGAAATTTGAGGCACTCTCTTTGAGAAAATTTTATCACATCGCAGCAGCATACTTGAAACAACAGATCAATGCATTTAGTGGCAAAAGGGTTAACTCTGTTCAAGCTGATGACAATTTTTCGTTGATTATCTTTTAGATACTCAGAATTGACATCAAATAATTCGTTTCCTATAAGCAATTATAATTGACTTCTTATAAGTTTGACATACTATATTCATTTATTTGACTGATATCGCTCTCTAGTTGCAGCCATATTCATTAGTACTCGGTGGATTAGGTTTGCCATGGAGATATATAAGCTATATAAATATGAATATATTGGTTTTTGTTCAGTATTAGAGGTTTTTTTTCTTTAAATAATAAATATTCTGATCAGCCACTATATGGCAGTTTAGATAAATACCTATTTTTCAGCTTTTCTGGAAATCATATTCCTATTATGTGCCTTTTGGAAGTATTCTACCGTCTGCATTCTGATTATGAAAATGCTAAAATATTTGATCGATATAGGGATTTGATTCATTTACTCTACATATCACAAGATTTGTTTCTATTGATGAATAGTTATTGTGGCAACGCCATGTTAAATTACACTTCACATCTCTCGTTTCTTATTTATGGCAGAACCACAACCTTACTTCAAAATATGATTTTCACAGCTATATGGTTCGCTCCATGGAAGAAGAATTTCAACGTATAGTTGGTGTTAGGTAAGGAAAAATATAACCCAGATTAGTAGTTTGTGTTACTTATTGTATTTTTTAGGTTTATATGTGGCTAAAGAGAGAGAAAAGGATAATGGTCTTACTAGATGAATTCAAGCTTCAAAACTTCTTGAATAGTGAAAAAAGTAGTAATGTTTAACCATTACACCAGCACTAAGTGAACTGTAAGAGATTCCATGATAACTTCATTAAATCTCCCATTACTGATAGATAGTGATGTTATCAGAAACTCTGTCGTGTGAAAGCTCTGTGTTGTCTTTAAGCTCTATTTTCTCTCCTCAAATGACATCTATTTTATCACTTTAGGCCAATTCTTTCTAGTACCATAATTTCTTCTCCTCAGTTATTTTTGATACACAATATTGAACATTAGTACATAGCATAATAGTCAAAATTTTGAATTTTTTTGTGTAATCCCATAGACCAAACATGCTGGTAAGGTTTTCTAAAGATGCTTTACTGACATTTTTCATTTTTTCTTGAAATTTTACAGTGGTCCTCTCTGGGGATTTGTTGTAGCTTTTATGCTGTTCAACATAAAAGGCACGTCATCTTTTGAATTGGAAGCTATAGTTTGTTGCTTTTTTCTAATTTGACTAGCAAGAGAAAAATTATGCTTATATGCTCTGATATTCCTACCCATTAGTGTCTTGCTTCCGACTCCTTGTCTCTCATAAAATTACGAAAGATTCAGAAGCTGACTGCAGTTTATAACTTGCAGGATCTAATCTCTACTTCTGGATTGCTCTAATTCCAATCACTGTAAGTTTATCTAGTTGAACATCATATATTACACCTTTAATATGCGTAGGAATACACAAATCCTCTTATTAGCATACAACTAGGATTTGGGATTGGGTAGTTTTGACATGAAAATGGAAAGGAATTGACAATAAATATGTTAAATATAAAAATAAAAGTAGAAAAAGATGCAGAGAGAGGGGTATGAGCCAGAGATGGAGGGAGAGAGTGTACGAAAGCTTGCACATGCAGGCAGTCCTTAAATTTGACTGTTTGACTCTTGCACTTCAAATATACTGGTAATTGAGAAAATTTACAGAAAATGAAGACCAGGACTTTCTATTTTGTCATAACATGTTTTGGTTGAACTCTTGTAAATGTATCCTGCCCACTTATGTAATGGACCCAGATGGTGTGGTGCTTGAACCTGTATTCGATGTTAAAGAAGTTGATTGAAATGGATTAAACTTGTGGGGTTAATTTAGCAAAGAAAGGAAAAGGAAAGAAAGAATACGACGAAATGATTCTGCCATTAGTGAAAGAATAAAATATGGTTTGAGGCTATTAACTCGTGTTAATTGCTTTTCACCATAAAAGAAAAGAAAACCGGTGTCTTTGACAAGATTTTTCCACTTTCTTCTCTGATACAGCGTTTTGTCTGCAGCTTGTTCTATTTGTGGGTGCAAAACTGCAACACATTATTGCAACCTTGGCATTGGAGAGTGCAGGAATAAGTGAGCGTTTCGCTGGACCAAGGATTAAACCCCGTGATGAGCTGTTTTGGTTTAACAAGCCAGAATTATTACTGTCCTTGATACATTTTATCCTTTTCCAGGTTGGCCAGTTTCATTGTAATTCTAATCCTGATTTCTTGGCTTCTTTTTCTTTCAAATTTCTTCTATGATGCTCCTTCTGCTGGTCTAAACATGATGTATTGTTGCTAACTTTTTCTGTGCTCATTCTGCAGAATGCATTTGAGCTTGCTTCTTTCTTTTGGTTCTGGGTACTCCCTTCCGTCCCCCTGAAGTTCTTATGATTGTATCAGAATTTTGTAATAGATAAAGGGGTGTCCATGACATTATCCGGTTTTACATTTTTGTCATTTTGAATTTTAAAATCTGGCGTTCCCCGACCTATAAGCTTTCCCAAATACTAATATGCTGTATGAAAGATCAATGGAGATACATTTCTTAAACATTTAAGGCTAAAAAAGGTGGATTTTGTCTTCGTTCTCGGTTTTTTCTCTCGTTTTTCCTTCTAAGCATCATCTCTTGAATGTGATAGTATTATCTGCGCAGCTCTGACAAAGGTGTGCTTTTAATGCAGTGGCAGTTCGGCTATAATTCATGCTTCATAAAGAACCACTTGCTGTTATATCTACGACTAATTGTGGGGTATGAATAAATTTTAAACTGTAACGCGATTTCCTTCCATGTGTACTGCAAAAATAAAATTATGTCAAAGTTTGATAATCAATAGCCTGAGACTGCAGTTTATTTGGCACAGGTTTTCGGGACAGTTTTTATGCAGCTATAGCACCTTGCCTCTCTATGCACTGGTTACTCAGGTACACCAAAGTTTCCTTCTGTTAACATAAATTGCTATTTGGTAATGTGGATTGAACCATACGCAAGAATGAAAAAGAAGTTGAAATCTCGTTTATTGTAATTTTGAGTCCTAGGTATGGCTGTAGTAATCCCAGAAAAGTTTAAATCTTTTACATTTTGTCGATTCTTTTGCGTAGATGGGAACGAACTACAAGGCTGCAATAATTCCACCAAGAATAAGGGAAACAATTCACGGATGGGGAAAGGCAGCTAGGAGGAGGAGACGACATGGCAATTTCACAGATGATTCAACTATTCATACAGACACAAGTACAGTATTATCAGTTGAGGAAGATGAACATCAGTTGGTAGATAGTCCTCGATTAGTCCCTCGAACAGGCACAGAAATCGAGTTGCAACCACATATTGTTGATATTAGTGGTCATTCCCCAGTTGCCAACGAGACATCGAGTAGGATTGGTACGCCTCTCCTTCGACCATCGGCTTCCATTTCTTCTTCAGTTTCTCCTAGGATTCTGCCAGAAATAATTACAAGATCCTTGACAATGCCCATAAGAAGAGAATAGAAACGAGACTCGACAATGATTCTACAAAAATGTCGAGAAACAAATCAAATTTTAGTCTCGCGTTAATACTTTTGCAGGTGTTTAGTTGTAACATAAGTTATATATAAAATAGATATTGACATGTTAGGTTTCTTTGAAATTATGAAAGAGTAGCACAGTATTGCAGAATTTGTATTGCCAAAATCCGCTTGAAAAACCTTTGTCCAAATATAATTCCACGTTTTTTTTTATATGCCTCCAAATTTTGGTTATTTTCTGTCGTCCGTATAAATTGCCAGACTGTTTGTTCTTCCTTTTGAAAAATAGAAGATGTTGCAGTAAATTGAACAGAGCGGTGAAAAGGAAAATTAATTGAGAATAACATTTAGTTTGTCATTTGTCACGACAAATGAAAGAAAAATCCATTTTTACGTAACACGAAGACCAGCCACGCAAATAATAATCAATATTTAAGGGGGGAATCTCACATGGTGTGTGTAAATAATCGATATATAAGTTCATTGATGATCAAGTTTGGCAACAGGTAGTCAGTTGCATAGAAGCAGCTGAGAAAGAGTCGTCACCCCTTTCTATCGCAGACGATATAGTGATAACTTCAAAATTTGAAATACTCGTAATATCTAACATATATTATTACAGATCCAGAATCTCAAGAGAAGGTTACACAAATATGTTTCTTGTATAAATATTCTAAAACCGAGTTATACGAGATCAGCCATGGATAATCCATACACTAGTTACATAGCAACATCTGGATCCAACCGTCTCTGAATAGCAGCTGCAGCCTGTTGATTCAAACTAGTTAGTTAATAGACTGGACAAAAATGGACATAACGATTTTTTCAACATCATCCTCACCTCGAAGTTGCCAAGCTTGTATTGGTAAGCCATCTCTTCCTTCAGTCGGGCTTGCTCTTTCATTGCTTGAGCCTGCATCCAAATCAAGTAAACAAAACCAATTAATTGACTGGAATTTTGCCAAGTCTAGAAAATGAGATTTTATTGCTTATGCAGAAGAATACCATTCCACTCTGCATCTCGCACTTTAAAGCTTCCACTTGTTCTTCCTTCTGTCTTTCACGTTCTCGCATAAGTTCTAGCCTGAGAAGGGAAATGGCCAAAAATTAGAAAAAGGCAGAACTGAAATCAGCAACAAAAGCTGGGCGCTAACACAGTAAAGCAAGTACACGGGGTGTTTTCATTGATAACTGCCTTAAGTTCTGTTGCCCCCATACCATCCTGGTCAATAAATTATTAGGGAAGCACTATCTTTTGCTTACATAATTCGTAGCAGCATCTCAAAGACAACACTGATTATTGCGTTGCATGAATGCCGGTGGATGTGGCATTACTGATGCAAAAACAGTGAATGTTTTATCCTAATGTCCGTAGAGCTTTACATTGCTTAAGACTTTCACAAAATGATAGCCAATGCCTTCAATTTAGGCATGGACATAATGATAATCACTCAAACAAAACTAATAAATGCATAGTGCCGTTCAATTTGTCTATGTATCATACTGAAGATGTTCTATTAACTCATGAATGCGTATTTTTCAGTGTCCAAATGAACAAACTATATGGCTGTAGCTCTAGATTTTGGTTCGAAAATGGACTCCAGTTGAAGTTGCCTGAATCAAAGAATTTTCTATAGATGAATTTGTGAATTCCAAATAAATCTATGAATGATCAAAGCAAAAGCATGCAACATGCACCAGAAGTTTAAACCAACCTTCGCTGCTCTTCATCGTTAAATACAGTACGTTCTTTGTCCGGGAGTTTCTTGATACCTCTTTTAATTTCCTTCTCCATTTTATGGCGATAATAAGCATCAAGGCCATAATATCTGCAACCATTAATGACAAAGAAATGTGGCAAAGACTATTGACTTAAAAAATCATGAGACCGAATATGCATCTAAGAACATATCTACACTACTACATCCTTGTGGTAGCAAGTCATTTTGAAACAGCAAAGATTATTCTCTCAAAGACAAGCCTTTTGTAACAATATTTTCTTATTTCCTCATTTAAGTTAGATATAAATCACCAGGCAGACATGACATTCTACCTCATGTTTATGTATTACAAATTACCAATAGATAAATATAACATATGCATCCGAAATCAAAGATCAAATCCCCTACCACCCTAAAAAACAAAATAACAATAGGGATAATAACAATATAAAAGGATATATGCTAGGAGAAAAGAAGAGGAAAACAAGACCTAAGGTGAGTATTCGGGATTCCTATTCTCCTAAAATTATAATGCATTTCTAATGGATCCCACCAAACAATGAAGTTGGAAGAATGTTGTCAGCCATTTTGATGTTAAATATGCAATTTCATCATCATGTGGAATGGTCAAAGGAAAGGGATTGTGTAATGGACGAAAATGCCTCTATAATTCACCCTCATTTATTGTGGGCAGTCGGCGTATTTGTGGAATTTTCCTGGGCAAATTTGGTAATCTCTTGATCTAAATGCAACTGCTCTATTTATTGGGAACGAGACGTGCAAATGGCATTAAATTAGTCAAAATATCGGTTGAGGTACTGTTTGATGGGACCCATTCAATGTGAATTATAATTTAGAAGAAATTTAGGAATTTCAAACACGCGCAAGATGTATGAATGATGAAAACAATATAAACATGAGTTACAGTGAAGGGACTAACTTTTTAGATGGAAAGGTAGCTGTGTTGTGATCTTCCATGAACCTGTGCATTATAAACCATTGAATTTACAACACAAATAACACTAAGGATGAACACCAAGTCCATATCAAAATCATTAACTATATTGCCACTAATATAATTGTTGCATAAAATTGGAAATATATAATTTATTACTGTTTGAACATTTGCTTCTCTTCCCAATTAGGCAGACTTTCCAGGTTCACCTGTTGAAAAAAGCCCCATCAAATTACACATGGCAAGAGCAAGTGAGCAACTCTCCAAAATACTTGAGAATAATGGACAAAGCTGGTTTCCCTCAAAGTATGTCATATTCAATATAAGCACCATGGCAAATTAATTTGCACGGTAATAGATCAATTTTTGCACAGCACTTCCAAAATAAAGCGTAGGGAAGGAAATGAAAGAGAATTTCCAATGAATGAAATAGCAAACTTAAGGAAATATAGAAATATACTCGACGAGATTCCATCAATCTTCTAAAAAAGAAAAAAACTCAATCAAATGGGGCATAATGGAATACCTGTTTAACTTCTGCTAACCATGCAGTAAACTCAGGCCTTTTATTCCTACAAGAAACCAAGGTAATGAAACAAAAAGTGATTGAGTAGTAGTGCAACATTTAGAGGCAAACTGACTCGAATTATCTGCATTCAAATTGCATTCACTACAGGACCAAAAATCTCGTATTAAAGCTGATGGAACTAGTGACAGATACGAGGTTAGACTCACTCTAATATATGGTAACAATTGTCAGGACAGTGCACGAAGAGGTAAGAAGAATATAATACACGTCTTAGAGCATCTCCAAAAAGCTCTTTAATAGCTCCATCCTCTTTATTTTAGAGGGTTGGTAATCTTTCTAAGATCTCCAACAAACTCTTTATATTGAAAAATTAAAATAAAGAGTGCATTTGACTCGCCAAATGTAGAGGGTCAAACCCAATTTAATGATTTCATTTATCATTTCACACTTTTCTGTTCTCCTTGTTAAAAAAATATATTGAGGATTATAAAATATAGAGAGGAAAACTAGGTAAAAAGAGGAAGGAGAAGATTGCGTCATAATTCCTTAGGGAAAAAAAAAGGAAAATTAAGAATAAATATATAGTGTTGCTGGACTTGTATAAACAGACTTGCTCTTTATTTTTTAAAAGGTCTTCAAGATGTTCCTCATACTGGAAGATATGCTCTTTAAAATAAAAAGTTCAGTCGGAGATGCCTTGGCTTCCAATCTCAAATATTGGTCACCATATCAACTAAATGTAGAACTTTTCATGCAGAGAGCAGGAGGAAGTGTTTATCGACCCACCACTAGAATTTGAAGCAAAATTTAGAAGAAAGGTTTGCATATTGAATACCATGTATGTTGGTACAGTCACTGCGGACATGGATTGAAAGATTTACAATGTCTGTTTGAAATACAATATCTGTTTGAAAGGCAGGACATCTCTAAAGACGGACCAATCACACAATATTATAAGCATAAAGGAGATCTTGTTGCACGAAAATTAATGGTATGATGCCTATAAAAGCAGTTTCCAAAACTTGCAGTATAGAATCTTGACCCTTCACCATCCACTCTTCCCACCAGGATGATATCATGGCCTAGACAGCATGGATATTATTTGCATCCTACAAAACATTAATGCAGAAGCTTGTGATTTACTACTTTTGAGCAGCACTCATGAGACCGAAAGATTCACTATCACCCTTCCCACAAGGATGATACAATGGACTTAGACCTCAGGGTATCAGCCTCCTCCTAAACCCTAAAGCAGAAGCACCCGATTCACTATTTTTTGGGTACACGAGACCTAAAGGTACACTATGAGACCCAACGTAAACGGAATGGTGGGATGCCACAGACTCACTAAGTGATCCTCCATTGAAATGGAAAGATGTATTTGTTCAGCTGTAGCAATGGTGGGATTGTAGTCAGCAGCGGCACTGTACTTAGTTTATTCGTCAATTGTGAAAACTCCTTTCCTAAGTAACAATTGAACCAAATTTGCCATCATCAAAAAAACCTGATACCAGTATTGGAATTTTTACCAAACATTTCAGAGTATCATATACAGACTGATTTGAACCTATCCTTATAAGTAATCATTAACTAATCATGGAAAATTATAGTATTTCATAATCTTCATAATTTCTTCAGATAAGTACAGCTATTGAAGGGGAAAAAATGATAACCAAGCAACACCAAAAACACAATTTCACAGGCGAGTGAAAGAGTAGCAGCATACCACATATCAGTTTCTCGAATGATACCATATTTTCCCCAAGAATTAGTCACGGCACCTTTCTTCCCTTTCTCTTTCTCTTTCTTCTTATCCTTCTTTTTCTTCAATTTTTTCTTCTCTACTTCTTTTCTTTTCCTCTTCTTAGCCTTTTCCTTTTCTCTCCTCCGCCTCTCCTTCTCCTCTCTCCTCTTTCTCTCCTTCCTCCTTCGCCTCCTTTCCTCTTCAGAATCTGAGTAATATGAACTACCCGACTCCGAATCCGAATCGTTAGAATCATCATAACCAGACGACGAGGAGTAGGAATCACTATCTCTTGACCGTTTTCTCTCGGAACTGGAAGTTCGAGTTTTCTTCTTCTCCATTCGTTTTCTGCTGCCCTCGGATTTTCTAGGTTCTTCGTCGGATTCTGAGTCCGAATCCGGATCGGGTTCCGATTCGTATTTGAGGCGGTCACGTTTATTGGATGGAGCCACTCCATTTTTGTTTTCCGCAGTTCCGTTTCGATCCTTCGCCATTTTTAGTGTGAGCTATCGCTTAGGGTAGCTTATATCTGCGTAAAGTCGCATTAGAGGTCACTACTCATCCTACAACAAGCAACTTCCATTCGATAATAAATTTTTTTAAAACACGTCGCTAGTATTAGTTTTCTAAAAAGCTTATCTAGACAGCATTTAGGCCTCGTCTAGACTCGAAGTTTCGGCAAAATGCCTCGCTTCTTGTCTAGAAACTTTTTTTCTCAATTTCTGAACTGTTAAATTTTTTCTTCATTTCTTTCGTCTTCCGTAAACATGCTTTATTAGTTTTTTTTATTTTAAAAGTCTTTTAAATGACTTTGGCTTCTTATTATTATTATTTTTTAAAAAGTCATTTGATTTAATTTCAAGCTTTTAAAAGATTTTATTTGTACAAAAATTAAAAATGACTTTATCTAAGTAGTTAAAGAAGACTTAAATTTTGGTGTTATCCACATTATGTAATTAAAATCTTGAGACTTATTTTATTACAAACTCCAAAAGCATGTATAAATTTCTTATAAATCTATTAAGTAGGAATTGTCTAGTTGAAAATTGAAATTATGAAATATAATCCAATTTTTGCATTTTGAAAACTTGAAAATTGTATAATTGACTAAAGGTATGAGTTATTAAGTAAATATAATTTTAGATGTTTAATATGTATTGTTTTAATTATTAAGCCCCTTGTTTGAGCTACATTATATTCTTAAGAATGCATTTTTGAATAGTGTATTGATGCGAAATGTGTGGTTATAAAATAAAAAAAAATTTGAACTTACGTGTATTATTATTTTATTGAAGAATATGTGATTAAAATGATGTCAAATAACTGTTTAAGAATGTATTTTTTTTTGAAAAAATGTGGATCAAACATAGCCTAAATAATTTTTAAAATGATTAAAATTTTAAAATAATATTATAAATAAGAAAAAGTTTTTTCACGCTTAAGTCTCACCTAGGCTCATTTAAGCTCATAAAAGTTTAAAGTTTCGACTTCACGTCTAATCACGTTTTACGTTTTTTAGAACACTAGCTAATATGGGTATTGTGGAAACTTGTGATGTTTTTGATTAGTTGGAGCTTTTTATTTGGAAAAAAAATATAGGTTTTAGCTTGATCCCTTCATAAGGTAAGTAGGCAACTCATATGTTTTTCAGGTACAGCCCGTCCAGTAATAAAATATATTTCCCCCTATCCATAAATTTTTTTTGAGTGTGCATTTGGATTATGTCTTTTTATTATTATATTATTATGATCTCAAGATATAATAGATGAAGGCATAAAATAATATATTTTAGAGATACGTGACTTCATTTTGATTTGAAACATTATGAGGACAAATATGAATTAATACAGCCTTTTTTTTTTAATCACATTTGGCACTAAGTTCATACTACATGTTCGAGGAGGATAGGGATCCAAGTCGATAAGGATGTTAGCATTTATAGCCGTGGAGTGGTCTTACATCGTTTAAATAGTGTTACGACTTTCATGTTCGATGTTGATATTCTTGTTGGATCGGATCATGTTTTCTAAGGTGTTATCATTGGAGCTATATGTGTGACCACCTATGTAGTCTAACTCGAGAGTCAAAATTTTTGTTTTATTATTTAATAGCAATCAAATGTTCACCCAAATAGGGGAATGTTAGAATAATTTCAAAATATGGCTTTCATTTGATTGCAAATTTTATGTTTTATAAAACGGCTTAGATGTATAGTTTATAATGATAACTATAGTTAAACCCAATATTCAGAGGATCACTTGGACCGTTTTACACTTTAGTTATATAGGGTTATATCCTATTTAATGTGGTAATTTAAGTATGTGGACCATAAATATTTAAACCATAATTAGGGTTGTAGTCGTTAATAAGACGACTCAATAAGTTTCTATATAAAAGGTTAGGTTCTCACCTCTCCATATGTTTTTATTGACTTGTCTCATTGATAGCTAATATTTTTGTGAGGACTGAGGAGAAATACGTGGAAGATCTAACGCTATTATTTGCATTGAAGATGTCTTTCATAGGTATATCATTTAAACTATTAATTTAAAATTATGATTATTGTTTATTAGCATGCTTATTGTTAAATACAACATCTCATGCACTGTCTCACCTTGTGGTGGCAATGGGTTGAGCATTTAAACACATGAACTCAGCTCGTTACGAGTAGGAGCCGAGTTCGATTTTTATTTTTGAAAATTTTCAAATTTTTTCTTCACATTTTTTACGAGCGCACGAGCCGCTTGCGAGCTCAATGAGCCAATCCTTGCTTGTTGGATCCCACCCTTGCTCAGCTCAATTGACGAGCCCATGAGCCGAGCGACCGAGTTTGACATTCCTAGTCCCACCATTTACATTTTGACAGTCAAAATTTTTGTGAGACATATCCTTAGATCATCACATCAATCTCATGGACAAAAGGTTTTCATCTTTTAATCGAGATTGGGGCTTTTTTTCAGTGATGTATATATTGTAAAATTTCCCATGTCTTCTTGATTGGACCAAGCTAACCGGTCTTTCTTGATGGAACATAGTACCAAAATTCCTCGCTCTTTATTAAAGTTGACGTGAAATATTTGATTCGTTTTTCTTAACATTTAACTGCTCGAACTTCGATGTTTACAACACGTGGATTTGTGACTAACAGATTCCATCATCGTTGAAAATTTCACATGTAATGTAATAAGTGTGTTTTTGTACACTTATTTAGGTCACAAACATGACTTAATTACAAGCAAAATGATTGAATTGTGACTTAATCTCATTACATTTGTGAATTGTAGGAAACACCGATGAACATGGTGAAATTCAGGAGAAAAGACGCGAAAAATGACTAAAATGACGCAAAGTGAAAGTTCAGGGACCAAGGTGCAATTATCCAAAAGTTGACCCGATGAACAAATCAAGAAATTGATTAAGTCGAATGCCAATTGATGATATCTTGGGATAATGGAATGGAAAGAATGAAGAAAAGATACCAAAAAGTGAAAGATTCAAGTAGAAGGACCAAAATAGACTTTTTCCATAGTTGGTAGCACTATGCGCCTTGTCTATGCGGCCGCATAGAGCATCTCTATGCGGTTGCATAGAGTAAGTCGGAGGATTTGCCGAAACTCTTATGAAAATAAGATTTTTAGGGTCCTATATAAACAAAAACTCGACCAGAACAAGGGGGACGCCATTTTTACAAGAAAAATGGAGATTTTGAAGGAGAAAACGAAGAGAGAACAAGAGGAAAACATCGCGCCAATTGAAGATTGGATTGAAACTTGTTTCGGGTGATGACGTTTCTTCAACTATTTTTGTATTTTCTTCTTTTTAACATGTTAGACTAGATTTTTCATTGCTAGGAGATCGATGAACCTTGCAATACTACGTTTGATTTTTGATTTGGAGATTTGACATATTTAAACGCATGTTCCGAAATTGAATGATTTATACGTTTTTATTTTCATATTATTATTGTGCACGTAATTATATAATTTTGATGGCCTGTTTTATGCATTCGAAAGAAGGAAAATAAGCTCGACATAGTATAAATTATCATAGGGTCCGATAGGGGATAAAAATATACCTCTATGCCTTGTGTGAATTGTTAAATATTTATGAAATCATAATGCATTCCTGTATATTAGTATTCGTCATAGAGATATAGTCGAATCACATATTGGGGTAGGTTTGGCATTGCTCGAGAGAGATTGTTAAATTAAAATAGGAATATTGATTCATCAATTGTGAGAATGTGTGTCAAATTTACATAATTAAAAGTTGAACGGGTGTTGCTTGGAAATTCGTGATCCTAGTGCGTTAGTAAATTCATCAATTCCATAAATTCTCGTAGATTGCGTCCAGGTCATTTGCATTTAATATAAGTTTCTCAATCATAATTGCATCATAGTTCACATCTTCCTTAGTTAAATTACAATACATAAATTTTACTTTCGTGTTTCGGTTAAAGTCATAATAGGTTGATTTGAATAATCAACCTAATTCAATCCTTGTGGGATCGATACTTGGACTTATAGTCCATTTTACTACTTATTAACAAACCATACACTTGCGATGGATTTTAAATTAAAAGAAATAATTTTGTGAACAAGTTTTTGGCGCCGTTGCCAGGGATTGAAATTTAGTTTAATTTTATCATTGTAACACTAATTCGAACTTACCTAGATTAGTAGTAGTTAGCTTACTAGACTTAATTTATTGTTTACTTTAATTTAATTTTGTGTTATTTTTGCTATCTCAGAGCTTGTATGCAAAGATTACCTGATCGAGATTTGGTTCCCATTGATCCAGAAATCGAACACACATTTCGTCACAGGCAAAGAGAAGCAAGAGCGGCACAACAGATGGCTAACGAGCAAAATCGTCTGGTAATTCAACTCAACGAAGGCGCGGGGGTTGAAGATGAAGGGAATATGGTACTTGGGGACTTCATGGCACCGTTGGTGGTCCAAAGTCAATCTAGCATTGTGTATCCTCCATTTGGGCAACCGAACTTCCAGTTGAAAACAAATGTAATTCAACTATTTCAGAATGGGCATCAATACCACGAGATGGCTAGTGAGAATCCACATACACACATATCCCGATTTCTGGACATGTGTCAACACTTTAGGTACCAGGGTATCTCAGACGATGCTATAAGACTGCGATTGTTTTCACACACTTTGCGGGATAAAGTACTTGAATGGCTGGATTCACTTCCCGTCGCAAGCCTAACCACTTGGAACGAGCTAGCCCACAAATTCTGCACCAAGTTCTTCTCGCCAGCTAAGGTAGCAAAAATGTGGCATGACATCTCTATATTCAACCAAGACGAGTCTGAATCATTTGAAGAGGCATGGAATCGCTTCAAAAATATGTTAAGGAAGTGTCCTCAACATGGCTTTAATAAGAAGACACAAATCCGATTTTTCTACACTGGATTACTTCCATCCTTCAAGAGTATGGTGGACTCATCATCCGACGGGTCTATCTCCACAAGAACAATTGACGGAGTATGGGAACTGTTTGAGAGAATGGCTACAACTTCAGCCATGTGGTCTACAGATCGAGTGGTTCAGAAGAGAACGCCGGGGGTTTATGAAGTAGATACTTACTCAACATTATTCGCGAAGATAGACTCCCTGTTCCATAAGGTTGAGAGCATTTCACATACCGCCAATGCAAAACAAGTCAAGAAGCCAAGCTGTGAAGAATGTGGAGCAGACCATAATACTGTCAACTGTCCAATTCTCACACAGGAGGTTGAACATGCAGATTTTGTGCAATGGGGTCAACGCCAACAGAACAATCCACATTCGGAAACCTTCAATTAGAGCTGGAGAAAACACCCAAACTTCTCATGGAGTAACCAGAATCAAAACAGACCACAAGGTCAATTTCAGCAGCAGGATAAAAAGTTACCACTGGAAGAGACGTTTGAGAAGTTCATGGCAGCGACTAATCAGTACATGAAGGCCAACAACCAGTTTATGCGAAAGACAGACATAACTCTTTAAGATCAAAGTGCTGCAATCAAAAATTTGGAGATGCAAATGGGACAGATGGCAATCTTCATGACAGGTAGAGCACCAAGAAACCTACCCAGCAACACTGAAATCAATCCTAAGGAGCACACAAAGGCTATAACAACCAGAAGTGGAGTACAACTATCGAAGATACATGTAAAAAGACCGGCAACTAGCAAGGAATCAACGCCAACCTCAGATGACGAGATTGTGGAACAGATAACAGAAGATGTTGCCAAGAAGAGTCCCAATACATCACGGGTTACAGCTACCAATTCTATCAATCCTCATGAGCCACCTATTCCATTCCCGCAGAGGTTGAAAAAGCACAAATTGGATCGGCAATATAGTAAATTTATTGAAGTCTTCAAGAAATTACACATCAACATCTCATTTGTTGAGACACTTGTTCAGATGCCAAGTTATGCAAAATTCCTAAAGGATATCCTCTCTAACAAGCGAAAGATAGAAGAAAACGAAACAGTGATGCTAACTGAGAAATACAGTGCCATAATCCAGAAAAAGCTGCCTCCAAAACTAAAGGATCCAGAGAGTTTTATTGTACTTTGCACTATTGAGAATTATCATTTTGATAAAGTTTTGTGTGATTTAGGTGCAAGTATTAATTTGATGCCTCTCTTTGTTTTCAGGAAACTCTGCTTGGGAGAAGCTAAAGCCACAACAGTCATCCTACAGTTAACAGATCGATCCCTTACACATCCAAGAAGGATCATTGAAGAAGTGTTGGTAAAAGTAGAAAAGTTTATATTTCCAGCCGATTTTATCATCTTAAACATAGAAGAAGATAAGGATGTTCCACTCATATTGGGGCGACCCTTCTTAGCTACTGGAAGAGCTATTGTCGATGTTCAGAAATGACAGTTTATATTGAGGCTTGGCGAAAAACAGATCTCTTTCAACGTGTTCAAGACAATGAAATTTCCCACTGAGTCAGACAGCTGTTTCCAGATCGAGGTAATTGACAGAATAATTTAAGATACATTTCGACTACATCATCTTTCCGATGCATACAAGGTATGCATTGCACATTCTCAATCCACTCACACCGATTCAAGTGAGATTGAAACATGTGCATGGTTTTTGGAAACTAATCCACCATACATGCGCAAGTGTCACTTCGAAGAACTGGAACTAGGACTACAAAATCAGTGTCATCTATTCAACAACCTCCCAAGTTGGAACTCAAACAATTGCCATCACACCTTCGATATGCTTACTTGGGGGAGTCTTCTACACTCCCGGTTATTATTTCAAATACTGTCAGTGAAGTGGAGGAAGAGAGACTACTTCGGGTGCTGATGGAGAATAAAACAGCCATTGGATGGTCAATTGCAGATATCAAGGGGATCAGCCCGTCGCTATGCATGCACAAAATACTCATTGAGGAAAATTTCAAGCCAAGTATTGATGGTCAGCGGAGATTGAATCCACATATGAAGGAAGTGGTTAGGGCTGAGGTATTGAAGTTGCTCGATGCAGGCATCATCTACCCAATATCAGATAGTGCATAGACCAGTATAGTGCAGGTTGTTCCAAAGAAGGGAGGTATCACAGTGGTGCAAAACGAGAAAAATGAGTTGATTCCTACAAGAACAGTGACTGGATGAAGAGTTTGCATCGATTATTGCAAACTAAACGGCTGCTACTCGAAATGATCATTTTTCACTACCGTTCATTGATTAGATGTTGGAGAGACTAGCAGGGCATTCGCATTACTGTCTTCTGGATGGGTACTCCTGGTATAATCAGATTCCAGTAGCACCTAACGATCAGGAAAAGACAACTTTCACATGTCCCTATGGTACCTTTGCATACCGTAGGATGCCTTATGATTTATGCAATGCTCCTACCACTTTTCAGCGTTGCATGATGGCTATCTTTTCGGATATGATTGAGAAATTCATCAAGGTATTCATGGACGACTTCTCAGTGTTTGGGTCTTCGTTTGATGAGTGTTTGGAGCATCTAAGTCTTGTGTTACAGCGGTGTACAGAGACCAACTTGGTATTGAATTGGGTTAAATATCATTTTATGGTACAGGAGGACATCGTGTTAGGACACAATCTCAGCAAAGGGTATTGAGGTGGATAGAGCAAAGATTTAGGTGATCGAGAAATTACCGCCACCAATATCAGTGAAAGGTGTTCGTAGCTTCCTCGGGCATGCCGGGTTCTATAGAAGGTTCATAAAGGACTTCTCAAAAATTACTAAACCATTGTACTGTTTGTTGATGAAGGAATCCACATTTGAGTTCATGGATGAGTGTTTGATGGCTTTTAACACCTTGAAAGAGAAGTTGATTTCAACACCCGTGATCATCACACCGGATTGGAACCTACCATTTGGATTAATGTGCGACGCCAGTGATTTTGCTGTTGGGGCCGTATTGGAACAACGAAGAAATAAGATATTTCACGTGATCTACTATGCAAGTAAGACCCTGAACGATGCTCAATTAAACTATGCAACTACAGAGAAAGAGCTCCTTACCGTAGTCTACGCCTTTGACAAATTTCGATCATATCCTGTGGGGTCAAAGGTCATCGCTTACACAAATCACGCAGCCATCAAGTACTTAATGGAAAAGAAAGATGCCAAGCTACGTCTCATTCGTTGGATACTGCTGCTTCAAGATTTTGATCTGAAAATCAGGGATAAGAAGGGCAGTGAAAATGTGATAGCAGACCACTTGTCTTGACTTGACACCACAGAGCAGACAGAGACCGTGGAAATCAATGAAGTCTTCCCAGATGAACAGATTTTTGGTATGGGGGAGGCGTCCTGGTATGCTGACATAGTTAACTACTTAGCCAGGTCCATCATTCCGCCAAATTACTCAAGTCACCAGAAGAAAAAAAAATTTCCTGAATTGAAGTATTATTTTTGGAGGATCCCATTCTATACAGGGAGAAGCTGATCAAATCATTCGTCATTGCGTACCTGAGGAAGAAGTACCCCTGATACTAGAACATTGTCATTCATCTACATATGCAGAGCATTTTGGTGCTTCAAAAACAGTTGTGAAGATCCTTCGGTCAGGTTTTTATTAGCCTACGTTGTTTAAGGATGCCTTTGAATTCGTGAAAAGATGTCACCGATATCAACGCACCGGTAACATATCCAGGAGAAACGAAATGCCTTTGAACAGTATCCTGGAGGTGGAACTATTCGATGTCTGGGGGATCGACTTCATGGGGCCATTTCCCCCATCATTCTCTAATCAGTACATATTAGTAGTTGTGGATTACGTATCGAAGTGGGTAGAAGCCGTTGCATTGCCTACCAACGATGGGAAGGTGGTGATTGATTTCTAAAGAAAAATATCTTCACCCGCTTTGGCACACCGAGAGCTATAATAAATGACAGGGGCAAACATTTCTGCAATCGCCAATTTGAACAGTTGTTGACTAAATATAGCGTTAAACATCGTGTAGCCACTGCATATCATCCTCAAACTAGCGGACAGATTGAAGTGTCCAATAGGCAATTAAAGCAAATACTCGAAGTCACAGTAAGCTCTTCACGAAAAGATTGGTCTAAGAAGTTGGACGACTCCTTGCAGGCCTATAGGACTGCATTCAAGACTCCTATAGGGATGTCACCATATCGACTGGTTTTCGCGAAGGCATGCCACTTACCTCTTAAGATAGAACACCATGCTTATTGGGCAATAAAGAAATTGAATTTGGACTTGAAGGCTGCGGGTGAAAAATGTCTATTACAACTTAATGAGCTGGATGAGCTCAGAATGGAGGTCTACGAAAATTCAAAACTCTACAAAGAATGCACCAAGAAGTGGATGATTTGCATATTCGGAGGCGTGAATTTAAAGTGGGGCAAAAAGTGCTGCTCTACAATTCTAGGTTTAAGCTATTTCTAGGAAAGCTATGACGAGATGGTCTAGTCCCTATACTATTACACAGGTATTTCCACATGGGGCAGTTGAGATCACTCATGACAATAAGGGGACATTCAAAGTCAATGGACAACGTTTGAAGTACTATTGGGACGACGATTTCTCAAAAGAAAAGTCTACCGTTCATTTTAAACCACCAGAATGACGCAATATGGTAAAGTCGAGCTATCGACTATAACCTAGCGCTGGATGGGAGGCAACCCACTGTATCCTTCGATTTATTTTATTTTTTGCATTATTTTAGGAGTTGTTTCATTTTCGCATTTACATTTTTTTTTAGGTCATCGCTCATCCATGCATGTCACTAGAATCTAAGTATTGGCCACATAAATTCCTAGGCATTGAACACATGTTCGGTAAGTTTGAAATGGTTTTGGGTAAGTGGAGTATAATTCATGCATTTCAAGACAAAAGGACATTTTCAAAAATTTAAAGGGAAGATGTGTACTAGAGAATTCAACGAGGGAAAATAAAATTTTGTATTCCATTATGTTTTGTTTTATTTTGAAATTAAAAATTAAAAATTAAAAAAAATTTGTCTATGCGGTCGTATAAACCCCAACCGAAGCAGAAAAGGGGAAAAATTATTTCACTATGCAACCGCATAGGACTCGACTATGCGGCCGCATAGTAGTGATCCGATCATGTATTTAACCCATGACCGGCTCACTCCAACTCATTTCTCCCCATTTCCCTCTCACATTTCTCTCTCAAACCCTAGGTCCAAAAATTCTCATCTAACACACACTCACCCTAAAAACATTCCTAGACCCTCCTTCATTTCTTGAATCATTCACGCATTCATCACACAAACCCAAGGCAAAAAATGTATGAACTTTATTCCTTCCCCTCATTTAGACTTTGGTTTGTAAGTTACTCACAATTTACAATTGGGAATTGAGTTGAAAGGGTGTAAGTAGGCTTGGTTTATGGCATTGATTTATGTTTATGCATTGTGGGTGATTACACTTTGCCAAGTATTCATAGAATGGAGTTGAATTTATTGCACACAACATGTTCGATAAATTGCCCAAGTGACGGTTGTTGTGCATTTTATGCAATCCCGCATTTGACAATGACAATCTGAATATATACATTCTCATACACATTGTGATGAAAAGCCGTAGAAATTGAGCTAGTAGCATTCACTCACCAACCATACACATGTAGGCACCCATGTTAGGTTCACGTCACTTCACAGCACTCATTTCGTCCCTTGAATTAAGTACCCCTACGACATCCAATGGGCATGAAATTTGAATATGTGCCACTCCACACTACGTACTTTCATATGCCCAGAGGTTGCTCAGGAAAAATTCGATTTTTCTTGATGATGTCTGGGGGTGAAAGTGCACACTTGATCATGGGTCACTAGACACAATTTGGATGTTTTGAGCTCAGCTTGTGTGTGTGTGTTGTTATTTTGCATTCCTTATACGTTCTTGAGCATGTTTTCTTGAAGTTTGCATTTTATCACATGCACAAACATATGAAAGGTCTTGTACAACATCACATCCATTTTGCAACACGTAGGCACACGGCATGTCATGGCACCCTAAGTCCCCTGCTTTACACTATCATTTGACACACCAAACGAAGTCCAATTGATTTAAAATTTGAGTATATAGTAGACCTCATTGACTACTTTCATATGCCCAGAGATTGCCCGGGAAAATTTCGATATTTTTCGATGATATCCGGGGCCGAACATGCGCACTCGGTCATGGGTCCAATTTTTCAAATGTGCATGTTTAGGCCTAATTTTCTAGGTTTTTCATATTGGCACACTATTTACACTATCTTGAATATCATGTTTTGAAGAGTGCACACTAAGGAGTTATATATGCATGTTGAAGCAAGTTTGGGGGATTTGTGAAATACATGTCTTGCTAATCTCATTCCCTCTCTCGTTTTTCAACATGAAGTTTAATGGATATTATGTTTACACCTTTGCAGGATGCCTCCACAGGAAAAGAGAAGGTTGGTTCCACATCTGACACAGCCCAAACTAGGGAGCCCGAAGGGGGTGTTAGGCGATTTCTATCTTCAGTACGCCAATATTGTCCGTGAGTGGGCATTCATCCCCGAAATGCCAGTTAAGTTAGAAGATTTCCCCGATTTTGAATTGATTTATTTGATCCACAACTGTGGTTGGGAGAAAGTGATTAAAAGACCGCACCCAATTTATGAAAATTTGGTGAAGGAGTTCTGTGCCAACTTCAATACAGAAATAGACACACCTGGATCAGATCATCTACATCAAACATGGGTTCGGGGTAAATGGATTATATTTTCACCAGAAGTAATTCATGACTAGTATCAGCTAACCTGGAATAATGTGGTCCCAGTCCCGCATGATTTCAACTAGATTGAGGTTGCAGAAGTATTATTGGGATGTGAAAATGCTTGGTCTCTCCTTACTGCAGATTAGTATCAGATTGACCTCACCCCATCTATAACTATCCTATGGTTGTTCATATGCTACAACATCGAGCCCATATCTCGTAGGATAACATTCAAAAATCAAAAGGCGGGGTTTATCTATCATTTAGTTCGGGGAAACAAGATTGACTTGGCCACGTACATCTACAACCAGATACACATTACAGGCGCATGGGGAGACAGGCACACCTCGCTGATTTTCCCAAGCTTGATAAGTGGGATTTGTAGAGCTACAGGCATACAAGTTCAGCCTGGGGAGGCACCAGAGAAACCAAGTCCTTATATCAAGCGCCTCACACTCGAGGCCCAGGATCGAGCCAGAGTTAAACATCAACAGAAGTTGAAAAATGAGCGACGTCGACAGTAACAGGCTGAGGAAGGACAAGCAGTTGAGGACTTCGAAATGCCACAAGCTCCTCCACCACCGGCTGACATGGATACCCAGTTATTGAGGCAGATGTTTGCCACTATGACAGGACACGGCCGAGACATGCAGAGTCTTCAGCACTCATTTGGAGCACTGAGTACCACTATCCAGCAGGTGCAGATCGATATGGCAACCACAAGAAACTTCGCTTCCACTGCTAGCAGTAAGTCCCTTGCAGCGCGAAGACGGATGAGTACCTTTGACGGGCGATTGAGCATGTACGTTGGCAGGATGTATGGTATACATTGACGGGTAAACGAGACATGGGACCGTTTAGGAAGTTTGGAGACCAGAGTTTAGGCCATGCAGGTGGAGCAGACCCAGCATATTGAGAGAGATTTTATCCCGCCTTCCACCGTCTCCTGGAGATGCTGCTGCAGGACCCAGCATTCCATCACAACCACCATATTGATCAAGGGAGTACTGTTAACCCCATTTTGATTTTTCCTTCTTCATTTTATCCTTAAAATTATGTCCTTAATCTTTCGTTAATGTTACGTTGAGGACAATGTATTAACTAAGTTTGGGGGGTGACATAATTTTAAATCTTTATCTGTGTTCATTAGTATCTGTATTCCATTATTGCATAATGTGTGCATGATGAGTGTTTAAAAAAAATTTACATTTTATTCAGTTTGTTTTAAGTCATTTCATGCATGCTTATGTGAGCTTGATAACTTTGCTAGCTATGATGTTATTATTAAACTAGTTTAAATTGAAAAAACTTCGGATCTGGTGCTAATTAGACCAACTGATATTTGTTGATGCAACACTTGACATTATCTATGCACGCTATTTATGTTTGACATGTTAGATGAATGACTGGATTTTGAGCATAAAGTAGGTAAGAAATGATAACCCTCTATTGAATTAACCCGTAAACGACCTTAAGACAGTTTGGTGATGGTCGAGCTATTGTAGGGGAGCATTGAGATGAGCGGGGGGCTTCGTGTATGAATTTTATTATGTGGATTGCCTAGACCAGTGGGGTGAAAAGTAGGTGAAAATCTTAAATTGAGGGTTAGTTTTGGAAACTAAATGTCTAGAAAAACAACAAAGGGAAAAAATTAATATGTGAGAATAAGACACTTCTTTTCATGCCTTTATGACTCAAGCAAGTAAGTTTGTAAGGATATTTTAAAATCTGGTGCCCTAAGGTCAACTGGCCTGGGAGTCACCGGCCCAAAACTCGATACATGGATCATATAGAAAGTAAAAGGGAAAGAGGTAAATAAAAAATCATTTGATCGAGCCTTTATAACTCGAGTGAATAAACTTTCAAGGGTTTAAAACCTAGTGCCCTAAAGCCAATTGGTTCGGGAGTCACCGGCTTAAAGTTCGTTACATGGGTTATATAGAAAGTAAATGAGAAGATGATAAAATAAAAATAAAAAAAAGGCAATAATGAGAAGATAAAATTAAAAAAAAAAAAAAGAAAAAAAAAAAATAAAAAAAAAAAAAAGGCAATAATGAGAAGATAAAATTAAAAAAAAAAAAAAGACGATAACATGAAGAAAGCCCTTGAACATTTGGTTGAAGAAACTATACCTTTGAGGCGAGGCAAGTAACCTAGTTTAATCTTAAGTGTCGAAACAATCAAACTTAGGAGAGTCTTCACTTGTTGACATGTAAACTTGTGATAGTGAAATCAATCCAAACTACGAGAGGGTGATGACTACAGCTATGTAAATTCCTAATCTTAAAACATAACCCCCGGGATAATTGAGTGTAAAGAATAAGTTTGGGGGGTTGTGTATCTCTCGAGCGAGTAAGGATACATTTGACCACTTGGGGTCAGGATTCAAATTCATCATGAACCTGATATGTTGGCATGAATTCACACACACGTCAAATATGCATTTAACAAGTAAAGGTTGATGTCATTTTTATACTGATAAATTTTCATAAAGTCAAATACTTAGTTCAATCCTGAGCCACAATAGGGTATTAAGTCATGTTCGTTCAAAATTAAGTCACTATCTTGTTTGAGGACAAATAATAGTTCAGGTTTGGGGGTTTGATAAGTGTGTTTTTGCACACTTATTTAGGTCATAAACATGACTTAATTATGAGCAAAATGATTGAATTGTGACTTAATCTCGTTACATTTTGTGAATTATAGAAAACATCGATGAACATTGTGAAATTCAGGAGAAAAAATGCGAAAAGGACTAAAATGACGCAAAGTGAAAGTTTAGGGACCAAGGTGCAAGTATCCAAAAGTTGACCCAATGAACAAATCAAGAAATTGATTAAGCCAAATGCCAATTGATGATATCTTGGAATGATGAAATGAAAAGAATAAAGAAAAGATGTCAAGAAGTGAAAGATTCAAGTAGAAGGACCAAAATTGACTTTTTTCATAGTTGGTAGCACTATGCGACCCCTCTATGTGGTCGCATAGAGCAAGTCGGAGGTCGTATTCACAGTTTCCTTATTTTGCCGAAACTTTTATGGAAACAAGATTTTTAGGATCCTATATAAACAAAAACTCGACCAGAACGAGGAGACGTCATTTTTACAAGAAAAATGGATATTTTGAAGAAGAAAACGAAGAGAGAACAAGAGGAAAACATCGCGTCAATTGAAGATTGGATTGAAACTTGTTTCCGGTGATGACGTTTCTTCAACTATTTTTGTATTTTCTTCTTTTTAGCATGTTATGCTAGATTTTTCATTGTTAAGAGATCGATGAGCCTTACAATACTACGTTTGATTTTTGATTTGGAGATTTGACATATTTAAACGCATGTTTCGAAATTGAATGATTTATATGTTTTTATTTCTATGTTATTATTGTGCACGTAATTATATGATTTTGGTGGCCTGTTTTATGCATTCGAAAGAAGGAAAATAGGCTCGACATAGTATAAATTATCGTAGGGTCCGAAAGGGGATAGAAATATACCTCTATATTTTGTGTGAATTGTTAAATATTCATGAAATTATAATGCATTCCTGTATGTTAGTATTTGTCATAGAGATATAGTCGAATCACATATTGGAGTAGGTTTGGCATTGTTCGAGAGAGATTGCTAAATTAAAATAGGAATATTGATCCATCAATTGTGAAAATGTGTGTCAAATTTGCATAATTAAAAGTTGAACGGATGTTGTTTGAGAATTCGTGATCCTAGTGCGTTAATAAATTCATTAATTCCATAAATTCTCGTAGATTGCGTTCAGGTCATTTTGCATTTAATATATGTTTCTCAATCATAATTGCATCATAATTCACATCTTCTTTACTTAAATCATAATACATAAATTTTACTTTCGTGTTTCGATTAAGGTCATAATAGGTTGATTTGTACTAATTCAATCCTTGTAGGATCGATACTTGGACTCATACTCCATTTTACTACTTGTTAACGAACCGTAAACTTGCGGTGAGTTTTAAATTGAAAGAAATAATCTCGTGAACATAATGCTCTACAATGAAAAATTTAATGAATAAAGCTAAAATTAGACAGGTCACCTCCAATGAGAAAATGACACGTGTCCCCTTATTTTAAATTGTGTCATTAAAACCCGTTCACGTAGCTGGGTTAAAATTTAATTAAAATGTTGATTATAATTTATATCCCTGTTTTTACAATCAAAATACAAAATTAAAAAAATAAAATCAACCATGATACTCCTTCCCTTGGATATCAGATAAAATAAGCAAGCCGTCTTGTGGCATTTGAAAAAACATGACATTAGAACATAACTACGATTAAAAAAAAAAAGCATTTATGAAATACTTTTAATCATAGCATTTACGAAAAAGCATTTATGAAATACTATTTAGGACAGAACATAAACACAATGAGAAACAAGTGTTAAAAACACTATTAATTGTAGTATAGTTTCATTATGGTCTCATCTTTTCATTTTTCCCAAACTCATTACTCAACTTTCAATTTCATATCCATTAGAGCATCAACACTTTCTATCACAGATTGTACCAATACCTTACAAGTGGACAACAACGTTACTTAAGGGCAACAATATTCTATTTGAACTAAGAGGATAGGGCTGCTTGTACAGCCCCTTCACGTGAGGGGCCCACCATGAATAAAGAAAAATCCTAGCCCCCTATTGTGAGGGGACTATACATCATGCTGTTGTGTACACATAGCAAAGTTCGAACTAAGATTCTACATTCTGTGTAAGCCAAAAAGAAGGAAAAAAAAAACACAAAATATTCTTGGCACGTACGCATTGCCATTGTCCCTGTGCAAAATGCCTTCACAATCCATGGCGAAAATGGAGTTGATGCTTAACTGAAAAAATTGAAAGCAGAGCAATGGATGAAGTTATGGTACAAGGGGAAGAATTACTGGTACGTTTTCCCAGACTCTTTTAACATACAGAATAGCATATTCAACTATAGATTCTGAAACGCCAAGCAAAGTGAAGTAAACTGCATCGTTCCAGGGCCAAACCAGAGCTGCAAAAAAATTTCTCTACAGATTGACAGAAGGCCTCACTACGAAAACGTCACCATTTCAAAAACACTCAAATCAACATAAAGGGTATAAAAAAACCGATAAAAGAAAGCCCGATACAGTAATAATATTCAAAGCCTACATAGAAGGTACAATAATTTTAATAACTAACATTATGTTGAAGAAAACATCAACTGCACAGGAGCATATCATGTTATCATAGCCATTCTTGCCATGTAATTGGATATATTAAAAAAACAAAAGAGACAGCTTAATTCCCAGAAAACACATTAATATACTTACCAACCTAAACAAACTTTTCGATGCTGGTTGTCAATGTGGACTCTGGAACTGCACCAATAACTGCATCTTTCTTCTCTCCATTCTTGAAAATTAAAACAGTTGGAATGCTTCGGATTCCATAGTCGGTAGCAAGTGAAGGGCTTTGATCCGTATTAACCTTGTAGCATTTGAGCTTTCCAGCATATTGCTTAGCCAGTTTATCAATGACCGGGTGGATCATGCGGCATGGCCCACACCATGGTGCCCAAAATTCAACTAAAACAGGTAAATCGGACTCGAGCACAAGGGACTTCCATGTTGCATCAGTAATACCAGGCACTGCAGTTATTCAAGGATTAACAAACCGCTTTTATGATCACTACATAGGATCATAATAGCAAAGTTATCGCCAGAATGAATTACTGAATATGTAATTCACATGTCGAAACATATATAACAATGTGAAAATCAAGCCACATATCCCAAATACATAAATGTTAAAACTGCACTGATACAAGCCGCATCTTATTTTCACTCATCTACAAACTTCGTTATTTAGAGTTTATATAGGTCAAATCACTTTGGATAACTACACTTGTTGAAAGAGAAAGTTCATCAGATGTTATACCCTCATCAAATAATATATAATTTTGAAGTAGGTCGGATTTGTTGGTTGTTTATATGGGCTGGAATGAATTTGGTGGATTTGGGTTTGATATCTGAAGCCAGTCAAGTTTTTTCCAATATTAACGTATAATTAAAGGTACAATCTAAAAGTGTCGAGCGCTGCAACAAAATTTAACGACAAAAGGAACAAACAAAGAAATACTAAAAAACGAGCCTTCAACTTCAACCGCTGTGTTTTGTGCCTCGGCGACGATTCGACTACCAGGGCTAGGTAGTTTCCGAGGTGAACTCAGCGATGCGGATGATCGAGCCAGCTGGATCTTTAGGCCTCTGAACTCGGAGAATTTCACGGAGCTAGGGAGAAAAAAGGAACCTCCGGTTACCGGAGCAAAAGAGGCGGACCGCAAAGCGGAGGCGCGCGGGACAGTTATGATTTCCAATACACCAGCCATGGCGGAAAAATCAAAATTTCTCCCACAGAGATTTCGCGTATGGATAATTGGCAGTGTGGTGTAGCGAAATTTGTTTGGTTGGGGATACTTGGAGGATTAGATGATGAATGGATGAGTAGTTGTTACATTTACCTTTCATTCGATAGATATGGCATGAATACTATTGCAGCCCACATGCTAATTCCATTAACCTCCAGGGTGGATACGATCCATTTGAATTCATTTCGTAGAACTGTAAGCAAAAATCACAAAATCAAATCGAAATCGTATTTTAGAAATCGTCGGTTTTGAACCAAATCAAACTGGTCAAAATGATTTGATCTAAATTTGAGAATTTTAATTGCGGTTTAAAACTAAACCGGATTAACAAAAAAGTATAAAAATAAAAAAATAATTTTTTTGAAAATTCATCCAAATATGTAAAATTCAATAGTTTTGTTATTTGTGAGTATTTTTGTCAATTTCTAATTTTCTAATACATATATATATTATTATTACCTAATAATCCTAATTTATATCAAATGGTCTCAAAACTAACATAATCTATAAAAAGTCATTTTCCTCTTCAGAATTCAGATGAACTCCAGCCAACACCCGATATGGTCTTGAGCTATCGGCACCACACATACTTCTTCTTCAGATTTTTTACGCCTTTTTAAAGTTGAATTGTAGTCCATTATATCAAATCGAAGACAAAGAGATCCTAGACATTCGGTGATAATATTTGCTACGAATAAAGTTTCAAATCGATATTTTTTTTAAGCAAATTGAGGTAAGAATCTGAAATTAAATGCGTTTCGTAACAACATACAAATATAAGCTTGTGTAATTGTTATATTTAGATATTATAAACAACTACTTTATTATTGTAGTTGATTATTCTCTTTGTCTATTCACAGTTATGATGATCATGAGATCTTGTTGGATATCATTATGTTTTTTGGGCCTTATATCTCATTTAGTAGACTTGTATTATAACGTTATCATAACGTCATTAGCCTAAAACAGGTGAACAAAAATGGAAAAAATTATGTTTTAGTTTATTGTGATTTCACTTTGATTTAGTAGATATTTAAATTTATAATAAATATATCTAACCCCTATTCGAGCCATATTTTCCAAGTTATCATAATGATAAAATTAACCATTGGAGAGAAGGCTGAGTCCCACGCATAAAACAATAGGTCAACAAATGCAGTTGGTCTTGTAGGATAATTGTCCAAATTTTCATTTTTTTGTCCGAAAAATTTGGTTCAAACAAGGGCTTAGATTGTTTTAGATTTATTACTAGTAGGATATAAATATATATTGAACTCAACGAATTAATGTCATAAAAGTAGACAGACAAAAAAATATACGACGAAATCGGCGATTTAAAATCGGACTAAACCGTTAGATTTAGGTTTGAGTTTTTTTCAAACCGTTCAAAATGGTTTGGTTTAGGTTTGAATTTTTCTCAAATCGATTTAAACAGTTTGGTTTGAAAATTTGTCAAAAATCGGTAAAATCAAACCGCTTACACCCCTACCGGTTCGTAGAGAAGCGAACCCCTATCGAGGATCATGAGTTCCAAATGTAATTATGGAACCAAAAATGACAAAATCATTCAATTGAGTCAAATAAGGAAAATTCACAAAATATTAATTGAAGTTTCATAATTGATTGAATCAAACACGTTAAGACAATTCGTTTTGGATATTCAATTTCTGATACTATAATCGGGAATCGAATTGAGCGAGCAAATTCTTCATTATAGTACACGAATTTGTTTAAAACTTAAGCAGTACTAGATTTAATTCTTCCATTTGATTTGGTACATATATCGACCCGTACATAAACCAAAGATGACCTATTTTATAGCAACTAGTTGTGATTCTGTCAAATTCTGTCAAAAGAAGCTCGACCGTAATGGAGATGTGTGTAGATTATATTTGAATTCGGCTAAGTTCATACGTCTCAAGTTATTTTGTGTCCAATTCAAATGTGTATTAATTGAACACAACTATTTTTGAGGCAACAAGTAACCCATGTCTAATATAATTTTATTTGATTCACAATCAGAGCGACCTTTACCGTAAGTAGAAATTCTACTAGAAAAGCTTGATTATACGAAAATGTCTCAACTATAGTACATATTTGGAAAGTGTTTATATACAATTTAAAAACATATGGAAACAAATGACGAAGTGAATAGTACTTTTGGATCTTTAAAAAAAAAAAAAAGGGATCATCGACTTTACCAGAAATTTTACAAGCACATCACCCTATTTATAGGCCATTTTGGCCAAAGTTACATACGACACTAAAGAAAATTGACAAAGGCCTTATATTTATTAATAACTAGTGAAGGCACGCGCGTTGCACGTGTAGTGGGTGATGTAGTGTAAGTAATAATGTTATAATTTACTAATCAATTGAGTATGATTTAAGAGTCATATGCATAATGCCTTGTTAGTAAACAGCCAGAGGTGGTCAATCTAAAATTATAGAAAGAAAAATGAGACGAAAGTATTTGCTCTAAATTTATAGAGAGAACTAACCTTGTATAAAGTACTATGAAATTCTCTTTCTATGATTTTACCTCCTAAGAAACTACCCACAAACTCTATTTAGATAGGATTTCTAAGACACTCCATCTAGATGCGTAAATGCAAACACATGAATGTATATCCAAGAATATGAAAGCAATGAACATGTAAGTACGACAGTATGTGAATTACTATCAGGACCTAATGGAAACATGAATGTAAATTTATGTTAATTATTATCTAACATACATAACAGTCATATGATATAGATAGAGATGGTTCACCATTGAAAAAAGCTTCCCGAGCACCAGCTACCATCCCTGATTATACCCTGCATTTGCAACAAGATGTCTAGTTGAAAGATGCACAAGCACAGATAAGTGACTGTGATCAATAAAAGAATACTAATCTGTTTGCAAATAAGCTT
>NC_036240.1:7470048-7506148 GCF_002742605.1 Olea europaea var. sylvestris
GAAATAATTTCCCGATGAAGTCTTTCCAATTGCATCCTGTAAGAACGTTTAGGAATCCAAATTGAAGGATGTTAAGTTTAATGGGTCTTAGACATTACCTGTCCAATTATTGCATAAAACATGCACTATACTTTTTTGGATTTCCACAAAGGACGAACGCAAAACGAAGGAAGTAAAAAGATTATAATAACTCATCAAATTTCAGCAAACAATTTTTGTCAAGCTAAGTACTCATCCAAAAAATTTTCAAGCCAATATAATTTTGTAATAAACTAAAACCATTTCTCATCATTCAAACTCTACCTTTGCCCCCAGCTTCCAACACCGGTTTCGTAACTTAAAAATTACACTAATTGCTACAAAACTACAACTAAGAAAACATACACCATACATTTCTAAATCCCAAAGAAGGAAAGCTAATTAGTTAGCAAGAAATATTGTAGTCATTTATACTTAACAATCCAAAAGCATTGCACGTAACTTTCAAAATTACAACTTTGATCTTCGAAAAGTCATAATACATATCTTCTCATTACATAAACCTAATATTAATCATCAAAATGAACTCATTAAAAGTCAATAAAAGTCTAAAATTCTCAATCCAACAAGATCAAACCAAAAACACAGAGAACATAACAAATCCAGACATGGCAGACACATCATTAACAGCACCACCAGATCAGTTACTTGTTGGACACTCACTTGCCTTTACAGTTTACATGCCTCTGCCCATATTTCCTCCAATCGTAGCCATCATTTTCTATTTTGGGACGAGGATTTGAGGTCATTGCAGCAGTTCGGGCCACGGGTGTGGAGAAGGGGATAGCTTTTCAAACCGTGAAACAGAGTAGTGGGTGTGATGAATGATTCGACGGCGGGTAAACCCGTGATTGGAGGAAGGCATCGAAGTGGGGTTTGGGAAGCCATCAGAGTTGCTACAGTCTGGTGTAGGTAAGATTGCGATGGCAGCTGTGAAAATGAAAACCCAAACTTTGAAATAGATTAGTGGGTGCGATGGATGATTCGACGGCTGAGTCTGGTGGTTGTGTACATAGTATAAGGGCAGTGTGGTGCCAGCAATTGGAGAAGACAACAAAGTCACCGAAGTCCAGTTTGTAAGATGGCTAAGGCAACCGTGAAAATGAAAACCGAACGTAGAAGAAGAGACTTTCAGATCAGTCTACTGAGTCGAGGAGGAAGAAAGAAAAAAAAAATGACTATTCTAGAACCAAGAAGACACTCTCTGATATTTCCAAGTTCCAACGCCTCCCCACTGAAAAACTAAGAGCTGAGCCGACGCAAAATTTGGCTTGTGAGCCGACTTAAACGGCTTGTGAACAGTAACCAAAACCACCTCTTTTATATGTAGTTAGATTAGATAGAAATGTGTAGACATAACCCAAAATGTCAATTTGTCCTAACTTGAGGATTGTCGTTTTTTGCTTCAAAAGTTCAACAATTATATAATGCAGTGATTGAGCTAAGAAGATAGTTATGCAAAACCACCTATCTGTATAATTCGGACATAGTTTTAAATATAAAACCAAACCGAACATTACAAGTTTTGTGCCGCTTGAAGGACTACCTACAAGCTTGTTAACACCCAAAAGACGCGTTTTACACACATATTACAGTCATCATGTACATACCGATACTTAAAGAAGCTAACTCACATTCCTATAAGATCCCTTTGCAATTTGCAATGCAATGGCATCGAAGGAGCTAAGATTAAGTTAGGGCTTGTTCGGGAGTGATTTTGAGAATTGATTTTTTTGACCTTAAGAGAAAAGTCGGGGCCACCTGTAAAAGAAGAAATCAAAAATTACAGCTGAAATAATGAAATAACGGTAAAAAACATCAATTTTTTTGAGTGAAAAGTCACTCCCAAACGGGGCCTTATTCTCTTCCATGTAACGTTCTATTTTCCCTACATCTTCGGGGGTATCAACTCCATGGGCCTCATGGTCAACTTTTATCACCTACTTGCAAAGAAGAATGGAAATTTTTGAGGGAACTTGATTTTTCCAAACTGCAAGAAACAAGCAATGAACTATTTTCCATATATAGCTTCTCAATATCTATATGAAATTATGGTTAACACAAAAGATGATATAAGAATTCGATAGTATGGTAAGAAAAAAATAGATGAATCACTTTGCTTCCTTGCGTATTCATCTTCTACTGTTCTTAATACCCATTTTAGTCATACAATTATCTGAGAAATACAAATATTGCATATTACTTGCGTAAACATAATCAGCAATATAACATTTATGAGTTCAGGAGAATCAAGAAAATTAAGTCAACTGATGGATTGAGCCTAGCGATCATAGGGGAGAGTGCACATACACTAAATCATACTAGTTACAGCATGTTTGGGTGTGCTTAATTGTAAAGTCAAACGACCTTTCCAAGTTACTTATGCCAAATATGTTTAAATGGCATCTAGATTCGGTGGCAAGATCTTGGCACGTAAATTAGAATATAATGAACTAAGAAAGAAAGAGGAAAATCAGTAGAAGGAAACATGAGAGAAATTCTAATTGCAACCTTCATTTTGTATCTGTTTTCAAGGACTTTCAGCTGTTCAAGATCTTCTTCCAGTTGAAATGGAGTGGGTGGCAGCTCTGGATATATCTTGAGGAACTTTGAATCAAAGCTCTGTTCAAACATCCAAAACTTAGCATTTTATACTGATAGTGATAGATATAATCAGCTATGTGCTGGGTGTAAATCATAATTAGAAAAGTACTATAAGTTATGCGAGACGTGATTTTGCACATCAGGCTCAAATGGATAGTATGCATGAGGATTAGACAACAAACAAGTTCATGTACTGGATGAGATCATGAGAAAATAGAAAACAAAATCCATCTTAATAAGAGGTGCGGAGTAGAGAAGAGGTAAAGAAATGGCCTTAAGCCTTAACTACGATAGTATAGGATATGGTGCAGAAAGCATTGGTGATGAGTGCACCACAGTTCTATTTATAAGATACCTGAATCCTCAGACGAAGCAAGTACAGAAATTGAGGATTGACCTTTCCAGACCTATATTAAATATATGAAAACAGATGTCCACATTTAGAAATAGTGTGCGACATATGCTTCTCCATACCGATTGCAAAGCAGAGATGCACTAACTTGTTAAATGGTATCAGTCCTCGTGAAAAATAAATTGCATATCCACGATTGTCCACCACACATTTAACACGATTTGGATCAAATGCATCTTCAGATTTCAAAGAAGTAACTGCCGCGCTGAAGACAGCATCTGGAGCAGCCAGTGTTAGTTACAAATCTCATGTGAATTGCACAAGTGGCCATGAAATCATAATTATTCATCAAATACCTAAAATCTTGCATTTAACGATATGCAGTGGAAACAACAGTTGGCGTTATACACTTTTGTTCCAAATTCTCATTCCAGTCTGACAGACGATGATAAGACAATGTTCAGAAAGGTATTTAAGTCTCATTCCAACTCAAAAGTACCATGCAAAACCAACAAGAATAGCCCTAAGGGGAATAGACCAACAACCTAAAGACCTAATACTCTTAGGACCATGGGTGCTCTGGCAGGGATTATAGGACCAAGCATACATCCAGAGGATGTGCACCAAAGAGATTTCCTCAACACCCTGAGACATATGGAACACTAACTTTGGTTTTCAGTAAAAATAAATCAGTGCACTTGTCCGTATCATATAAATAGTTAATCTCCTTGGACATTAGTGTACCCTAAGTTGAAACCATCAATCGTTCTCTATATTCCCTTACGTTAATAGCAGTGTGTCTACTATATAACAGTCATCCTTCAATCCAATGTTCAGTCGAGCACAAAATTTTAAGTGCTATCTACATGCTTTAGTATGGAGTCAAGAAATAAGCACCACGAGTCACAGATCGGTTTGGAGCAACCAACTGGTCATAAATCTCATAAGTCATACCAAATAGATACTGTCAAAGCACTCTTTACTAAATGCAGGGCATCAAATTCAGAGATGCTATTGACTGTTATCTTGATGGGGAGACAAGATAAACAAATTCGAGCTCAACCTTTACAATCTTATTTTTTCCATTTTTTCTTATTTGCTATACTCCCCAATTTCAGTCGCCAGGAAACATACACGATGGAAATATTACCTGAAGTGCCTTGACTATGCTATCTATTAGTTTAGGTTCAACAAGAGGCTCATCCCCCTGAATATTTACAATAATATCATACTTGTTCCCAAGCTTTTGATGTGCTTCATTACAACGCTCTGTGCCTACAAAATTCAGAAGTGCAAAAAATTAGCCATATATCATTTCCATGAGTTGCAGCAGATAGAAGAACTTATCTTACCATTTCGAAATGATTCTGATGTCATTATCACATCAGCGCCAAATTCTCTACAATATTCTGCAATTTTTTCGTCATCCATCGCCACAACTATATCATGAAAAGGATCCAATCAGAAACCACAAAAATCAAAGCTTTACAGTCAGTTTATATCTCTCTTTTTATACATAACCATATATGGAGTGAATGAAGCAGATTTCTACCAACATGATCCAACAGCGATGCCATTTTCGCCCTCTCCCATGTTCTCTGTAATTAACAGTTAAAGGTGAATAATATTGTATCTACTCGTAAACTTAGCTTAATAAACCAACAATGAATGCAAATTATTAGATCAAACACTGATAATGTGGATGAATGAATTCTGATTTCATTACTTACTTGAAAAGAAGATATACAATGGTGCTATAAATAGAGTATACATACGGTGTACAAAGGAAGCCAGCTGGCTGCTAACTATCTATTGACAACCTAACAAACCAACAGACTAACTAACAGATTCTCTAACAAATTTATACACAACACTAATACAAATGAATGAAATTCATGTTCAGAATCTCATCAAAAAGCTTAAGCCTTTCAAGTGGCACAT
This sequence comes from Olea europaea var. sylvestris, assembly GCF_002742605.1. Taxonomy (NCBI): domain Eukaryota; kingdom Viridiplantae; phylum Streptophyta; class Magnoliopsida; order Lamiales; family Oleaceae; genus Olea; species Olea europaea. The sequence goes on from NC_036240.1 coordinate 7,474,985, forward strand.
TTATTTATTTAAAGTTGATCTTCAAAAATCCCCACACATTCAGGTCAAAATCATCAGAATATCACTTGCATAATTTGGTGGCAGCAAATATGAATCCAGGTCTTTGACCTAGCTCTGACTATCACCATGTTAATTATCTCATCAAAATGCCCACATTTGTTAGGAATATGACTCAAATATGAGTCTTTTGAAGAGGCGTATTCGACTTGGACTAGGAGATATTAACCTAGGGCTTCAATGAAACTAAGTTGAATAAAGAAATAAAATCCTGTTGAAATTGGGTCTCCTAATTGTAATATATTTTCTTGTCTTTTAGGACTCTTCTAGGGTTGGCCTATAAATACAAGACTCCTCTGGTCAGCTTATAGAGAGTAACATAGAAGCAGAATTGCTAGCCTGTCTAGTATTCTCCATATTGTTGAATTAATAAACATCATTCCTCTACGTTTATCCTTTGTGTTCCTTTTTTACAATTTAAATCTGTTTTCATTGTGTGATCTTGTTTACGTCAATTTTGTCATTACAATTTCGTTCTCTACAATCTGGTTTGGAATCAACGTGTGTTATTGGAGCTTCCATGCTCAGCAAGTGGTATCAGAGCGAGACTGTTGATTTTCTATGGATTGTTTGAGATTCTTTTGGGATGACTGGGTTGAAGTATGATATTCTGTAATTAGATCGCAGTACAAGGTTTTCTTTGTGGCAAGTAAAGATAAGGGCTGTTCTGGCACAGTTGGCTTTGGAAGATGCGTTGTTGGGTTTTGAGAAGATGCCAACTAAATGGACAACAAAGGAGAAACAACAGAGGATCGGAAGGCTACGTCATTGATTCATCTTCATCTGTCCAACAACATTCTACAGGATGTCTTGAAGGAGAAAATGACGGCTGCTTTGTGGTTGAGGTTGGAGCGGTTGTGTATGACTAAGAGTCTTACAAGTAAACTGACTCTTAAGCAAAAGCTCTATTTACATCACATGGCAGAAGAAGAGTCGTTGGAAGACCATGTTGCCATGTTCAAAGAAATAGTTGCAGATCTGAAAACGTTGGAAGTTAAGTACGATGAAGAGGATCTTACCTTGATCTTGTTGTATTCGTTGCCTGGGTCTTATACGTCGTTTTGAAATACTATGTTGTATAGTCGAGATACTTTGACTATAGAAGATGTTTATGATGCTTTGCACTCAAAGGGGAAGATGAAGCATTTAATTGGAGCTACATCAAGGGATGGGGAAGCTCTTGTATCTCAAGGTAGTCGACGAAGAGGTAGATCGAGAGTTAGATTTAGTAATGTGACCTGTTACTACTGCAAAAGGAAGGGACATATTCGGAAGGATTGCGATATGTTGCAGGCTAAACATGATTTAGCTGCAAATCGTAGAACGTAAACCTTGAATTCAGACGAAGCTAATGTAGTTGAGAATTGTTCAGATAACGAAGAGGTAATGTTGACCGTGGTATCTGATGTGGAATCTAGGTCTGACGAGGAGTGGATTCTTGATTCGGCATGTTCGTACCATACGTGTTCCGATAGAAATTTATTTCAAACATATGAGGCTATTCAGCAATGTGGAGTTATAATGGGAAACAACAAGTCTTGCCATATTGCTAGGATCGATCGAGTCAGATTGAAACTGCGGGATGGAACATTTAACAATTGATCAGGTTCGACATGTTCCTGACCTGAAAAGGAATCTCATTTCGCTGAGTACCCTGGATGCAAAAGGGTATAAATTCTCTGAAAGAGGTGGATTCTTGAAGGTCCGAAAGGGAGTCCGAGTTGTACTGGAGGGACGAAGAAGATTTCAGTTGTACATTTTGCAAAGGAGTGCACAACCAGTGAAGAGGAGATATTTGGAAAAGTTTAATACCGTGGTGGAAGTTCAATTTTGGTACAGTACCTTTTATGTTGAGCTCTGAGTCGGTTCAGAACACTACCAGGAAGAGCGTTAGTGATTCCGCTTTGCCACCAATTTCAGTGGGTACATTGTGTTCAATTACTGGGGGTGGACTCATCGAGCGTAGGTACGATAGTATCAATAATGTCTGAGATGCTTCTAGGGATGTTGAAGGTGATAGTTCCAGCAATGAACCTTCTGATCAAGCATCTGGTTTGATTCTTGTTACAGGGTGTGCGTCGACCTTATGTGATCAACATTAATTCCTTGAAGGAATTTTGGGAACCTTGGGTTTGGATTTGGGTGTCGGTTGTGGACGTCAGGCAGAGGATGAGCGTTTGGTTTATATGGAGTAGTTACTATATTGAGGTGATTAGGAGTGGACGCGGGTCGGTTCGGTTCGGTTTTAAAGAGAACCGAACCGAACCAAAATTTTCAGGTATTTAGTAAATGGAACCGTCGGGTCCAAATATAATTATGGAACCGTTCGGGTTCGATTCCGTTCGGTTCAGTTCGATTCCGTTCGGTTCTGTACTATAATTAAATTTTTTAACATTTATAACAGTATTACATAAATACAACTAATGACATATTCAATGGTTTTGAAATGTTAGAAACTAGTAGACTACCTTATTCAAATGATCGCTACGATCAATATTTTGGTTGGCGGAGGTCATAGCTTCGATCAGAGGTCACAGCGTCAGTCGACGATTGTATAGGTTTTTGAATGTCAGGGAGGCTGCGAGAGTCGAAATAGCGTTATGCACTTTAATGTAGGTGTTTAGGGTTATTTAGTGAGTTGGATCTTGATGGGCTATGAAATGAGACAATAAAATAGGTAATTTGGTCAAAAATTTGGATTTAGAAAATGTTAATTTGTTAATTTGTTTAGAAAAAATTAAAATTAAAATAATTTGATTTATTCAATATAAAAAAAAATTAGAAAGATTTGATTCTTCGGTTCTTGGTTGAATAAAAAAACAAATCCTGTTGAAATTGAGTCTCCAAATTGTAATATATTTTTAGGATTCTTCTAGAGTTAGCCTATAAATACAAGGTTGTTCTGGTCAGTTTGTAGAGAGTAACATAGAAGCAATATCGCTAGTTGTCTTGTATTCTCCATACTGTTGAATTAATAAATATCGTTCCTCAGCATTTATCCTTTGTGTTATTTCTTTACAATTTAAATCTTGTGTTTTCATCGTGTAATCTAGTCTACTTGAATATTGTCATTACAATTTTGCTTTCTACAATCCGGTTTGGAATCAATATGTGTTATTGGAGCTTCCACACTCAACAGCATTTACTTATTTAAATGGAACCTAAAGGAAGCAAAACGAGCTGGTATGATCCCGAGAACTTGGTTCTGGAACCATCTTGATCGACGATATGTCAAGTAGGCGGGAGCAACAAGTGCCACTGCGGCTGCCGCCCCCACCACCAGGCCGTGAATAACCCAGAATTTGATTGATATGGAGGTAGAGCACTAAAGTCGGAGCTCTAATCGGAGGATGACGGCGTGCAGATCGCCAGATTGGCATTGGAATTCTTTGCCGGAGAGTTTTGAGAAGGAAGGAAATTATTCAATAACGCTGGCAGAGGTTCGAGTGTTATAAATAGTGTTCTAAACGGCATGTGGCGATGTGCGGCGGTGAAACTACGGGTAGGCGAGACGTATGGTTAAAAACGGTTTTTTCAATTTTAATTTTCAATCCATCAAAAAATTATTTAATAATTAAAAATAACACTTATCAAACATTTAAAATAGATTTATAGAAACTTTATACATTTTTTTAAAGTTTTCAACAAAAAGATAAATTTTAAATGTAAATACTAAATATTAAATAAATAAATTTTTTTGAGAGTTTTCCTTTATCAAAGGTTTTAAGCGATTGTTTTTAATCTAAGACAAATAAAATGAAGAAAACAACATTTAACTTTTAGCTTAAAAAATGGTAAAAATATTTTTACTTAAAAAAAAGGATAGTAGTGCACACAAGGAGCCAAGCCACGTGGCTTGACGAACGCGTCAAGCATTGTACCTTGACGACCTTTTGGAACACTGGTTATAAATGTCAGCTCCAAACAATTCACTTGTTAGAAATTATTTTTAATTTACTTTTCACTAATAAAACTTATTTTTCTAAAACACAAAAAAAAATTACTTTTACACCATGTTTGTTCCCATTAGAATTATAATTCATTTTTTTCTATTTTTATCAATCACACATTCCCCAATAAAATAATATTACAAAAATCTCAAAACTTTTCTCTTTTTTAACCACACATTATTCAAAAAAAAATATTCCATCCATTAAAATTTCAAATAACGAAGAGCAAACATCATGTCCAAACAATTTTTAATTTACTCTTTAATTAATAAAACTTTCCTTTTAAGAAACTGTCATGAAAATTAATAGTGAATTTATATGTAAATAATTCGTGATGGCAAAAAGCCTGCCCCGCCCCGTGAAGTGAAAAAAAGGATTAAAAATAATTTTATTTCTAAACAATTCACCCGTTAAAAACTCATTTTAAATTTGTATTTTATTCTCTAATAATAACATAACTCAAAATTTTGAAAATGAAAAAAAATTAAACGGGGCTAAAAGTTGTCCAACCTCCGCAAGAGCGAACGGCGAATTCACCTCATTGTCATCCCTATAAATAATAAATGAATAGTATTTATGAGTATATAAATAAAATTAATGATTTACTTCGATTCCAAATTATAATAAAAACCTAAATCTTAACAATTATTAAAATGCAGGAACTTATCTTAAAAGTTAGAGTTAACTTAAAAATAAAAAATAAAAAAATCAGAAACTTGTGCTAAAGGTTAGAGTCAAATGGAAAAATGAGAACTTGTGATAAAAGGTAAGGTCTGGAAAACAATGACAGGTACTTGTCCAATTTCCTAAAACAATCTCTTTTCGAACAAGTACGAGATTGTAATCTGAAATAAAGTCGACAGAAATATTCACACGACATGGATTTATTAATGCACGACAATTAAATTGTGTTAAAGGGTCATGAATCTTTATTTATTTTTAGGGTTGGGCAAATCTCCCGAATCGAATCGAATCCGACGGTTCTTGTCAAATTAAATACCCGAATGGATATCTGAATTGAGAACCGACGGGTACGGTTCGGTTCTCAGTTCTAGACCAAAAACCGAATATTTCTATTTTTTTTTATATTGAGTAAATCAAATTATTTTAATTTTAATTTTTCTAAACAAATTAACAATTTCTAAATCCAAATTTTTGGCCCAATAATTTATTTCATTTCTAATTTGGGAAAATTACACCCCTACAAGTGTTTAAACTTCCAAATTCTAAATCCAGGATTGAAGATTACCTGTACAAAAATCAGGTTTTCTATATAATTAATCTATCCCCAATTAAAAACCCTAAACATATCCCCAATTTTCTTCCCTCTCTCTCGTCTCTCTCTGCCTTCACTGCCGTCGCCGTCGAGGAGGCGACCGCCGTCGGAGATAATGGGGCAAATGATCTATTCTCCCTTTTCTTTCCTCTCTCAACAATGGTGGCGGCGCCGGCAGGCCGATTGTCACCTCGCAGCGGAGTCGCGCGACACAACACTATACTCTCGCACGATGACGTTTAAGATAGGAAATGGCAAGAGGCGGTCTGGGGGTGCAGCGACACTCTTCTCACGCCCGGAGGAGAATCGCTGCCGTCGCCGCTTTTCATATTGAATATGGCGACCGGTTTTTGCAGAGCGTAGAAAGGCGATTTTGTTGCGAGAATCGTGACCAATTGCGATCTGTTGCCGAACATTAAATGTTAACAGTCGCAGGTGAGGTGTTGATCGCGTTGGTGGTGGTGCAGTATATTTTGACAGGATTAGTGGCGAGTTTGTGTGATTTGGCTGTGGTGGTATGTGTGGTGATGTTGCTGGTAATGTGTGTGGTACGTTCAGCAATGTTGATGCTATCGTCGTGGTGGTTGTGCGGTGTTGGGGTAGTGGAGACTGGAGATGCTGGTGGTGGTGCAAGTGGGAGTGGCTGTGGTTGTCGTGGGTGATTTTGTTGGTGGTGGTGTTGGTGGTGGTGGCGGTGGCAGCAGTAACGGGAGTTAGTGGGGATTTTGTTGGCATTGGTGGTGGTGCCGAGTGAGGGTGGCTCGGGATTGGGTGTCTGTGACCAGTTTGGTCCCGTGACTGTAATCTGTGACCTTAAAATTCGAACAATTGTGATTTAAAAGTAATATATGATCATCAAATTTGAAAATATGTGACCTGTGACCTATACAATTTTTGATACGTGATCTCGAAATTATCTGTGACCTACAAAATTTTTAATTTGTGACCAATGACATGAATTGTGACCTATAAAATCGATAGATAAACTGTGACATGTGACTTCGAAAAAATCTGTGACCTATCAAAGCTTTGATTCGTGACCTCAAAATAATCCGTGACCAATTAATTTGATGATATGTGACCAATGAATAAATCTGTGACCTATAATTGTGTAAACGTGACCATTAATTGTATATTTGTGATTTTATTATATTTAATTAATAAATATATTTAATTAATTAAATAAAAACCTGATTTTTGCATTAGTTAAACTTAAAACATGGTCTTTGAATTGTGCATAGTTAATACATGGTTTATGAATTCTTCCCTTCTAATTTTTTAATTTTTGGCCCTATTACCCATTTTATTGTTTCATTTCTTAGCCAAACAAGATTCAATCCACTAAATAACTCTAAACACCTACACTAAAGTGCATAATGTTGTCTCGACTCTCGCACTTACTTTCGCAGCATCGCTGACATTTCAAAACCTATACAATCATCGGCCGATGCTATGACCTCTGATCGAAGTTGCGACCTTCGCTGATCGAAGCTTTGACCGTAGCGATCATTTGAATAAGGTAATCTACCAGTCTATGGCATTCCAAAACCATTGAATGTATTATTAGTTGTATTTATATAATGTTATTATAAATGTTAAAAAATTTAATTATAGTACAGAACCGAACGGAATCGAACCGAACTGAACTGAACCGAAAGGAGCCGAATACGAACGGTTCCATAATTATATTTGAACCCGACGGTTCCATTTACTACATACCCGAAAATTTTGGTTCGGTTCGGATCGGTTCTAAAGAGAACCGAACCGAATCGATCCTAACCGAACCGAACCGAACCGAATCGATCCGCGTCCACCCTTTTTATTTTTACATTTAAGTCATTATTTTTCCTATTTAGAACCGAACCGAACCCACCCCTATTTATTTTTACATTTAAGTCATTATTTTTTCTATCAGTTGTCTATTAATTAGCATAACATGTCTTGGTTAACGTTCAAAAATTATGCAAGGGACAAATATTTAATCATAATTTTACATTTATTATTATTTTTTCTCATTTAAAATAATGATGGATTAATCTTTTCATTTCATTCAACAAAATTTTTGTACAAGAATCTATAATATATTAAAATATCATATTAAGGGAGAATTATTTTTTGAACGATTTTAATCTCCCTACAATTCAATTATTTCAATAATACTTTATTTTTTATTTTTCGATATGTAATAAATAGTGTATAATTATTGTCATTTATGAAACTTGTGTTATTAATTCTCGTTTAATTAACATTAACATTAATGAATCTTGAATTATGTGAATCTAGAATTGTTATAGATGAATTTATTTATATTCATCTATCTAAAAATTTTAATGAATATTTAAATTTATGAATTAACAATTAATTTTTATGTATCAAACGTAATATAAAAAAATTGCTCATTTATAATATTTTATAATTACAAAAATTTTGAATCATAAAAATTGGATTTTGAGAGTACAATTTTCTTTTCTTAAATTTCTATGTTAAATTTTATTTTCTTTAACTCTTTCGAGACTCGTCAAATCCTCTATCAAATTGATACTAAATATTACTTTTACATCACTTATAAAGTATTTTAAAATAACGTGCATTACACGTTCAACGTTGACTAGTAGTTATAAATGTATTATTGAATGATAAACGTTATAGATCTTTCATGCAATTACTATGTAATTACTTGTTAAAACTGAAGAGGTCTCTTTCGATTGTAAACATGTCGATGGAGGAATGCACTAACAATCGTATCATTAGAAGGGTCGGCATTAAAAAACCCATCTTCAACTACATTTCCATCGACAGAAATTCCTTATAAATGAAATTACATCCCCACGACTCTGGAGACTAATTTAAGCACAGAAAACTAGTTAATAAGCATGATACGAAGAGGATGAGCCACAGCAGCGGCTGTGTCTGTCGCGCTCACCCCCATGTTGGTGATGTCTCCTACGCCGTTTCTTAGCACTCCTCTCCTTCTTTGAAGCAATTTCTTCATGTCTGTCTCTTCCCTTGACTGTGTTCTCTTTCACTTTTTTCAAAGACCTGTTCTCCTCGGAAGCCCTTCTCTTCTTTTTCAGAGATTGGCCATTACCATCCTCGATCCCATCTCCACGTGGGCGTGATTCCTCATCATCATTTAACTGCCAATGACAATAGATCTCCTGATGGTTGGAATATTGTTGCTGCAATGGCTCTCCTGCACCTGGAAGCAAGGTCTGAAATCTTTCTTCTCCGCTGGATCCTCCTTTCCGTTCCAGCAATACCGCATCGGGTCTGATTATAGTGCCAAGAATGCTCTTGTCAGGGCCTAGTCCCATTATGACCTTTGAATTTGTCAACGTCATCAAAGCCATGGAAAAAGCAGATCTGACCTGCAGTAACATAAAAGGAAATAAAACTCAACTTCTCAAAACATGATCCCAGAAAATAAATATAAACTTGGCGTCTTGGCCTCAAATGGGAGCATATGGACAAGCAGAAGAAATCTCAACGAGGACCACTTGTAAAATATAAAAATAAGTTTTAATCTTTCAACCATTTAATTTTCAGTTTTAACAAAAATAGAGCCCCTTAATGTTATAGTGTAACTTGTGTATAGATTGGATTTATTTCTATGAATGTGGGGTTGAAAGTTCCCTAAAAATGGATTGATTTTCATCAACATAAATTAATCACAACTTGAAAGATAAACATTCTATACAATTCATACTATAGTTTTATATTTTGGCAACTTAATCAGAGGCTAGTTCACTTATCTTCCTATGGTCATGTCCATAATATGAGAACCGGTTGTGAACTACCTGGATTTTTTCTTGTCGTCGTGTATTGCCGAAAGAATTCGCACGAAAGAAAGGCAACGCGACTTTAGGATAGCGTCTTCGACGTGACTCCCAAAACTTGATTTTTAAATCTCTTATCTATTTTATGATATTATTCTTGAATTTTATTTGTTATTTTATTATGTTAATTGATGATAAATCTATACACAAATCACTCAATTTTTCCAACACCACTTGCTTGAACATAGGGAATAATATAAAACTAAACAAGTTAAGAGGCCCACAAATTTTGCAAAATACTAAAGAGCAAGAGCAAGAGCAAGAGCAAGAGCAAGGTAAATTTTGATCCTCTATTAACTCAATTGCGAGTCATTTGACAGCAATTGCTCTCATTAGAAAATCCAGACATGTTACCACAATTATAATAAGTAATATAAAGAAAATCTTGTGCTCTTCGAAATGAAAGGAGGAGATAACAGGAAACAGCAGAATTCTCCATTAGATTTTTCCTTGCGACCATTTTTTATTTTCTGTTTGGGGTAGGGGGCAGAGCAGCTATTAGTGACACCAAGGAAGCAACCAGTTACGACTAGGACAGGTGAGTCACTCACGATACAAAGTTTGTTTTCATTCCATGTTCACTTCAATACACAAATAGTTGGAGAATTTAGGAAGTAAAGCAAAGCATAGGGGAAAAAATGGTATTATGACATAAAGGAAAGCAGGGGAAAAAAATATGGCGTCAAGAAGAATATTACCTGAAAATAGTTATAGGAGTTCTTCCCTATGTCATTATCTGGATCCTGTTGTCAGAACAAATATGTATGTTAATATTTACACGATATAATAACCTGTTAAAGATGCTCCTTTTTTCCCCCTACCACACTGGGGTCATGTAGTTTCAAATATCTTAATGAAGCATAATCTATACAATAAATAGAATAGGAAAAAGAAAAGGAAAACACGAAATGATACGGCAACATTAATCCTGTGATCAGAAACATATCCAATGAATGAATACGGTTGAGAAGAAGAAATCAAAATGTATCAAAACTTAAAAGGTCACCTGTGGGTCCTCAATGGCGATAATGGACGGCTTTCCTTTAACTAAACACCTAAATGCAAGAGAGAGCGCAATGGAATAAGCAATCAACTAAATCAGATTAACAGTTTCAACGCCATTGAAGAAAAATGTTACCCCTTGCTGCTTTTTAAGAAGTAAGTGCCTCCCCCATTACAAGATACACCAACATCAGGTGTATTCAACTTGCGGCCATATATGTCGAAAAAGTTCACCTATATTCCAAAAGCAAAATTTCATAATAACTTCAGAAGTCCATAAGCTTACTGTAATAAACTAATAATTATTATTATTATTTTGTAGAAATTAGTTTGTTAATAAGAATGGAAGAAGGAATGGATGTCTTTAAAACAAGATTAAATTCAAACTCAACTTCACAAAAAAAAATAATAATAAATAAATAAATATTGAAAAGAAGAAGACAAGGCTGCACAAAATCTTAATAATGTATGCCACTTCCAGGGTAAGAAAGAAGTTTCAAAGGTTAAATTGCCTATCACAGTCATCTTTCACTGAAGTTTCTCTATGAAATAACCTACATATTCTGACTAAAAAAAACTACTTCAAATCTGCATACGACATCCACTATTTTTAGGCTTGTATCACTCACAGGTATAATAAAAGAAAATTTGTATTTATGTTGTGACTGATCTAGTATGACATTACATGGACTTTTTTTAATTGTACCAAGAAAAATGGCCATTCCAAAAAAGGGTCACCTTAAATCCTCCAACAAAACCAACTACTATACAGAACGATGGTTGATGTGCCCATTTCCTAATTGGACTTGCATTTAATAAACGACAGTGATCATTCATTACATTCTCAAAAAGGGGAGAAACCAGCACATAAATCTGGGTATTTGCCATTAAGGAAAAATATACAACCCATATTTGGTTTCAATGTGCTTCAAAAGCTAAATGGAAAATAGGAAAGGAACAACTTAAACAGGAATCTCGAAATTCAGAAAACAGCAAGAAAAGAAAATCATATACAATATACAATCACCGAACAGGCTTACCAGTAGAACTCCAAGGTTAAATTCTGCAGAAGCCTGGCGATCTTGCCGACTCTGAAAAATAATATAAAATAGGGAAACAAACCCAATGAACAATCAAAAGAACGAACAAAATGAACTCTCTATTTCAAAAACAAAGGCAGAGCCTCCAATAGCGCAAGGGGATCATTGTTTTCTCGTCATAATTAATTTAATGACCCAGTTTATGTACCATATAGTTACCAATCAAAGGGCTAGAATAGTCATATCATTATTGGAAACATTACTCCAGTCTAATTACCTGCAACATTGCTATGAGCATGACAAGAAGCGCATAGGAACCAATTCCACCAGTGTACACCTAGAGAAAAAAGTACTCCTGAGTTGAAGCAAAATGGAAAATAAATTTCTGGCAAGTTAACTTAAACAAATGATGAATATTCACCTCATTCAACTCTCTTTGCTGAAGGAAAACTTTCAAAATCAGACACAAGGGTCGTAATGGTGGCCATTTAGATATAGCATCCTGCAAGAGAGTTTAAAGTCTAAATGCAAATAACATCGTAGTTATAATGTAAATTATACACGAAGCTAATGTAACATACAGTTATAAACTCTGCAGATTTCAGCCCATTTTGAACATCAAAGCTGTTGTCAAGACGTAAGAAATCAACCCAAAAAAGTAGTCAAAATGTGGCAGGAGGTTATATAATAACATTAAACAATTGAGCAGAAGATCATTTTCCATGCATCAAGGACACGGACAGACGGTATACACAACTTTTCAAGAAGCAGAACACGGACACCTACGGACACTAAAAAACCATGCACTATTACATTATATATGGCTATATTTTTATTTAGCACTTTGCTATTTTGCAATAAAATTAATACTCTTTGATAGGAATATCGGAGATGAAATTATAATAATGACCATAAGTACAACGAAGAAGAACAAGGGAAGACTGCCAGATCAAGAATACTTCCAACATAAAGTAATATTAGCCCCACAGACGGTATACACAACTTTTCAAGAAGCAGAACACGGACACCTACGGACACTAAAAAACCATGCACTATTACATTATATATGGCTATATTTTTATTTAGCACTTTGCTATTTTGCAATAAAATTAATACTCTTTGATAGGAATATCGGAGATGAAATTATAATAATGACCATAAGTACAACGAAGAAGAACAAGGGAAGACTGCCAGATCAAGAATACTTCCAACATAAAGTAATATTAGCCCCAGTATGATTTTAATTTGTCATGTTCACGAAAATATTGGATTATTGAGGAAGGCTTATTAATGAATTGGTTCTGGTCAAACTGATATCAAAGTTCAAGAATGCTTCACTTCTAATTTGATACTTCCGCCGTTGAAAGTTCAGTGCGTCGAAATTGGTAGCGTTTAAGATGAGACTTGAGAGTAAAAGTGGATAATTTTTTATAACTTTTTGGCTTCAAACTCAAAATTTGTCCTAGAACCTTATTGTATACAGCGAGTACAGGTATTTTGGAACAAGAACCTTAAAGCTATTATCAACTACACCACCACAAGAAACTAAGCCTTGTTTCTAGTAAATTTGTACTGACTACCAAAATACTTCTTTGCTATTCCATTCTCTACGTTACTAGATCTACTGAGAGATCTAAAGCTTTTAGATCCATAGAAACTACCACGTGCCAAGTTAATTTTTGTTTTCATTTAAAATCAAGAAATGGGAATAAAAATAACACCCAGCCCCACCCAAAAGGATATAATAATAATGAAGAACAAGAAAAAGCCGCTGAATCAAGTGTTCATTTCCACCATAAAGAAAGATTAGTCTCGGTTTGATTTTCATTTGTCAAGTTCACCAAAACATTGACTACTCCAGGAGATTTTATCGATGCATTGCCTCGCATTAAAACCTGATCTCAAACTTCTAATTTGACTCTCCCTGCATTGACAATTAAGTGAGGTGGAATTGGCATGAAGCTATGGAAGGGGGTTGGAAAGGCAAATAATAATACATCTTTTTTGCTTTACCCTCAAAATTTGTCAGTGAATCCTTGTTATCATATAGTGCCAGTACTGGGTATTTTGGGAATGAGAATCCTTAAAAGAAAGCCATATTGTGAACATCAAAAACAACTGTAAAACAAACTAAGCCTTGTTTTCAATAAATTTGGGTCAGCTATAAGAATCATTCTTTGCCATTCCGTTCTCTGCATTAGTAGATCTACAGCTACTGGGAGATGTAAAGCATTTAGATCATTAGAAACTACCATATGCCAAATTAATTTTAGTCTACTCCCCAATAACTTGCTCTACTGAATTGCCTCTTCAAAGCAAATCAAAACATAGCCCAACTATCTAAGTCTTCTCTCCCTTATCCTCAATAGGTCCCACATAGAAAAACTATGGATAATAATATTACAATGTGGTTAACTGCAGGAAACAAGCCAACCAAGCCGTACTCTTAAAAGCACAACTCCTCTAAAATCGACAAAAGAGGGAAGTAGGATATGCGACAGTAATAAGCAGCAATCTATGATTCGTTTCTCATAAAGCAACCAACAGTAGAACTGTGAAATCTAATATGAAAGATGGATACTGAATAGCCAAACCTTATATCGAAGGAAACACCACTTTTCTTCTCTACAAATTTAATAATTGGTACGCGAGCCTTTGCTATAACCTGATTTTTGAACAGAAAGAAAACCATGAAAACATTTGAAATTTATTATAGTGAGAAGCTTACTTCGCAAATGCAGACCTGTATCTTTTTAGCTATTCTTTTTTGAGAAAGGGCCCTAGAAAGAGCAACTAGACCAATCTGAGGACTTCTGATCTCTGAATCCAAGATCACAACCTGCAAACACCAAATTTTATGTCAAATGTCTACTTTTCCATAGAAATAGTCCATGTAGGAGCAAATCCTTTGCATAATAAGAAAATCAGCAGGCTTGTACTGGTAAATCTTCCAGCAAATGCAAAATATAATCAAAAAATAGTCTGCTCACGCTTTGGGATAACAACCATCCATGACTAAGTACCGTAGTCACCGTGTCTATCACACAGCACGTGTGATTAAGCAGAAGATTCTTTGAAGTTCACATTCAAGCTATTTAAGTCAGAGTGAAATCCAATGAGGATATGAAGTTTGCAAGATAACCGCTTGTGCAGTTCACAAGTTCTCGTGATAAAACAAAAAATTGTTGCAATAATTCAGATAACATGCACATATTTTAAAAAAAATATCCACTCCCAAATTGAAGTTTAATTCTGGAAGTACAAAGACTTTACTCTGATGCAGAAAGAGCATGTGTCCCCTCAAATTCTGAAAGTGCATTCTCTCAAATTCCCCAAATTCCATTTGCAATATGAACCACAATGGCATATCAGCATTTTGGATTTCAATATTTTCCTTCACCTATTAATTTTTCTCCTTTCTAATTAGACAGCTCCATTATATCCACTCCCAAATTGAAGTTTAATTCTGGAAGTACAAAGACTTTACTCTGATGCAGAAAGAGCATGTGTCCCCTCAAATTGTGAAAGTGCATTCTCTCAAATTCCCCAAATTCCATTTGCAATATGAACCACAATGGCATATCAGCATTTTGGATTTCAATATTTTCCTTCACCTATTAATTTTTCTCCTTTCTAATTAGACAGCTCCATTAAGTAGAGGTTAAATGACGATGAAGATGGTAAAGTTCAATAAAGGACCTGTACTGGCGCCAAGTGACTCTATTTAGGTGACTGGGCTAATATTTCCTCATTCATTTGAAGAGGAGAGGGGGGAGAGAGAGAGAGGTTCAATCCATTTAAAAGTCAAGCAGCACAAACTTGATTTAATTTAAGAGAGAGAGAGAGAGGGGTTCAATTCATTTAAAAGTCATGCAGCACAAACTTGATTTAATTTAGCTAAAAACAGAAATAGGAGCTTCCCCCCAGCAATAAAATAAGTTCAGCATGTACCTTTTTGTTTTAGAATAACATGTTACCGAGGCCATTATTTATTGATCTGGACTAAATTATAGGCACAATTATAGCTTTGAATAATCTACTTTACTATCACAAAATTAAACATAGAAGAATCGAGCATATTCTTCTGAACCTCACGTACCAATGTAAGGAAAATCTAATTGGATTTGGATATATTGTACTGCCTTAAAAATATGGAAGTATCAAATTCATTGTTTTAACCTAACTTGTTATGAATGTGAGGGAAATATTTTGGAAGTGTTATTGTTTTATCCTAACTTGTTATGAATGTAAGGGAAATATTTTGGAAGTGGAAGAAAATAAAAATTGTACAATTTCAGCTCCAATATCTATAATTTTTTTATGCCCAATCTCAATAGTTTATTCATCATTAACCAGTCAACTTCAATTGAAAAATGAAACATCCTTTAACAGAGCTTGTTTGTTTTGACAGTAATTTGTAATTGCGACTTATTGCTTGGACTTGTGTAAGATGTTGATGAAGCTGGTCCGTCCATTTGGTTGCAAAAAAGGATCATTTTTGTGTTTTGTGTAAGCTGTGACACAACAGAATAGTGTTTTAACCCTAGTGCTGGAGTAAAATAGGATTTGGCTAATATGTAAACAGTGTAATTTGCAGAGTAGATTTATGATATCACAAAAAATGTCAATCAAGTCACTTATATACATCATTATGGACACTAGTGTTCCTAAAAGCTTGACTAGGCTTTTTTTTTTTTTTTTTATCAGATGGCCATATCTTGATTACCCCATAATCAGGGCAAACAAATGCCACTTGTTTGCACCATGTCGTATTATTTCGCAGCCCTCAATAGCTTCCAACTTTTCTTGTCTCATACTGAAGGTACTAAATCTCTGATGAGGAAAGTAAAAGTTTGTCATCAACTTTCTTAATTAAATGTCCATGAAACAGTGTCTTGTTTTACAAGAGTAAATCTTCCACATCCTCAACCATGGACCTATAACTTCCGAGATTAAAAATGCTCATGCGGCAAAAAATACCAAAAAGAATAGTTCTAGAAGTTCATTGTTCAAAAAATAAGAAAATAATAAGCAGCAAGCTTACGTCAACATCACTGGATGGAAGATAAAGCCCCGTCTTAAACGAACCAAAAACTTCTGCCTGCAAGACAATATCAACTAATAACTTCACACAGCTCATCAACTTATAATCTCACAAACGAGTGCATGACAATATTAATGAAGTCTTACATATACATAAAATCAAACATACCTTAGCTTTGGGCCATATATGTTTTATAACTTCAACAACAGATTCTACAGCAGCATTGCGTGATGCTTGCTCCTCTGGCGTTGGCGATAAGAAATCACAGAAATCAATTATCTCTGCATGTATCCGCATCAGTAAATAACTAATTTGCTTCGTTTTTGGCAGATTTCAAACAAAATTTTATAACTCCCTACGCCCAAAAACAAGCTAAATTTTTCAGTACCACGATTTTTTCATAGAAAGTCCTAAGCTTTTGTACAAGTTCCTATTATCCAACTAGAATTCAGCTTAGAAGCTTTTCTCCACAGCTTAATTTACTCAGTAACAATTTAAGTCAAACCTCTATGGAGCTGTAGCATTGGGCTTTTGAAGCGACAATTAGCACGAAACCAATTTCCTTCAAGGGTCCTCTCCCGCTCAGCAGCAGCCTCCTGCAGATGAGGATACGACGGCGGACGAGGAGTAAGTGGTGGAATCTCTTTCGTCTCCTCAACATCGTTCACCTCGAGAGAGAAGTAATCCGGAGCTAATGTTGCCAGAGAAGGGCATTGAACGGAGGAGAGCGAAATCTCGCTTCGAAAGATAACGAACGGCTCGTCATCATCTGACAGCGGCGGCGGTGTTGGTGTGTCATTGAAACTTGCACCGAGCGGACTTAGGGTTTCATACAGAATATCCCGTTCTTCTTCCATCGAAGGTACTGAAAGTGTACGGACAGGATTTGACGATCTTCCCTTCCGTTCAGGCCCTTCAGGGGGGTTTTGCTTTGGAGAGAGCTCGACTCGAACTCGAACTCGAACGTTTAGTTGAATTTTTTTGTAAATTTTTTTAAATGCTTCTGTTGAAAAAGCATTCAACAAAAAATCAAAAATAGAATTTCAAGAAAACAAAAAAATAAATAAATAAATAAAAAGGAAAAATCAGGCTTCCATCGTGTCTACAATTTGTATTAAGGCTGCAATAATTTAGGTTAATTATTTCATTGGTCTAGTCAGTAGTCACTAAACTCTTTGGTAATTATGCCGATATCATTACTTGAATCGTTAAACCTTCACATGTTTTTAATTGAACTATTTAAAATTATTTGAAAAAATTCAATCCTAAACCAAACAATTTAATAGGAGATTTTCTCAAACCTAAAATTAAACTTAAATCTGATGATTTTGTCCAGTTTTAAACTGTCATTTTTTTTCTTTGTGCTCACTTTATCTCTACCAATTCATTGATTATATTATTGTAGACATCAAAAAATAATTAAATAAGATAACGGATTGGGTCGATGTAAATAATTAATCCAGTTAAATTTATAAAATTAAAGTCTAGTAAGGCCCATCCCTTTTCTTTTTCTTTTTTTTTTCAAAATCCACAATTATTCAATACCGTTTTTAATTAAGTTAATTGGATTACTATCAAATCGGTCACGAATTTTCTTTGTAAATAGGATTATGTCCATAGAGTTTCACAAAGTGAAAGTGTAGAGGAAAAATCACAAAATACTGAAAAAATTTCAAAATTGAAGGAAGAGAAGAAACTCTCTCAAACCTAATTTTGGCAAACACCAAAAAGATCAAAATCTTCTTCAAATTAAGCAAATCTAAGTCAAGTCCAAAAAGATCAAAGTTTTCTTCGAATCATATCAAATTCAAGTCCAAGCTCTGAAGTACAAATCCAAGCCCCAAATATATTAGAATAATTTAACTTTTAAAAATTAATTAATTAATTAAAAAATTTAGCCTATGTTTGAGCCACATTCTAAAAAAAATGTATTATTCATGTCAAATCAATAAGAAATGTATGGTTAAAAAATAAGGAAAAATTTTAAATTTACGTGTAATATTATTTTATTGAAGAATGTGTAGTTAAAATGATATCAAATCACTGTTGAAGAATGTATTATTTTGAAAATAATGTGGCTCAAACAAACTCTTAATAACTATATTATTGTATCACTTTAATAAATGGGAGCAACAAAATAAACTATCAAAACTTTAAAAAATTTAAAAAATAAACGGATACGTAAACTGGGCAAACGCCTTGCCCCGCCTTAATGGGTAACAAAGCTGGTACAGGGTGAAAAAAATGCCCGAGCCCCCATTGTCATCCCTACTTCGACGAGGCAACCCAAAGTTATATTGCTAGAGCAGGAGTAATCTTTGTCACTCATCATTGTCTTGTTATACCTTACTCTTTTGCCTTAATAAAGAAGTGTTCAAACAACGTGGCAAAAATATCAAGCCATTATCTTTGGCTTAGGGACAGCATTAGATATGGATAAAAATCAGTTGGAAGTCTTTGGAGATTCTAAATTGATAGTCAACCAACTTTCAGCCGACCATGATGTCCGTAATTCAAACTTGAAGTCATATCATGAATATGCATCAACGCTTATGAAACGATATGATTCAATAAAAATCAAATTTATGCCTATATAAGTGAAAATAGGAAAGTTGATGCCTTAGCTAATATGGCCACTGTTTTAACCAGGTTGGATGAAGATTTTTCCCACTCCATATCAATTACTAAAATATAGATGCTTTCGTGGTTGCCTAGTAATCTGGAAGAGAACAATAGTATCGAATTAATCGATGACGAGGAAAGAGAAGATTGGAGACAATCAATAATCGATTTTTTTTTCAACATTAAAAGCTACCAACTAATCCACGACGAAAAATTGAAATCAAAAGCACATCCGTCTTGCTTTGTCTTTTATAAGAGAAAGCTTTATCAACAATCATTTGATGGAGTTTTCCTTTAATGCTTAAGTAACGATGAAGCAATGCAAGTCATGGAAGAAAGCTTACTTTGGAATCGGTGGTGCTCATCAGTCTAGACCCAAACTCCATTTTCGAATAAAGAAGATGGGATACTACTGACCAACTATGGTACAAAACTTCCATGGATTATGCAAAAAATGTGATGCATGCCAAGTCCATGCAAATTTCATCCATCGACTTCTGAAATCATTACACCTAACAGTAGCTTCATTGCAATATGGTGCATGGGGTCTGGATGTAATTGAACATAAAACTCCAAAGTCTTCAGCTGGGCATTCATATATCCTCGTCGGGACCAACTACTTCTTTTAAGTGGGTTGAAGCCATTCCATTGAAGAAAGCAAAGAAATAAAATGTTTCGAATTTCATTTGTATCCTGATCATTTATCGATATGGGGTCCCCCAACACATCGTCACTGATAATTGAAAACCCTTCTGCAATAACCAAATAAATAATTTTTTTTGCAAAATTTAAATTCAAATTCAAACTATACAACTTGTCTAGTAGAATACAACAACTAAACAGGTTAGCAGAGGCGTTTAACAGAATCTGTGCAGTCTGCCGAAAAATGTTGTTTCCAAATCAAAAGGAGATTGGCATAAAAGAATTAGTGAAGTTTTATGCACTTATCTAACTACTTATCGGACTCCAAGACAAGCCACTCCTTACGCCCTAGTGTATGGAGTGGAAGCTATATTTCCTTTGGAGTGTCAAATCTCGTCACTTTAAATTGGCATCCAAAAAGATTTGACAATAGAAGAAAATGTCCATCTTCGATTGGAGAAGCTGGAAACTTTGGTTGATAAAATGTTAGAAGAACAATTGCAACTGGAATGTTAGCTCGAATGGTGAAGTCCTTCAACAAAAAAGGTACGACAAAGATCATTTCAAGTTAAAGATTTAGTATTTTTCAAACGCAGACCAATCATAATCACAAAAGAAATAGGAGACAAGTTTCAACTTTTAAATGTGATGGTTCATCTTTTGTTACTCGTGTATTCGTTAATGGAGCATACAAGATCGTTAACAAAGATGAATTACAAATCAGACGTATCAATGAAAAATGCCTAAAGAGTTTTTACGCTTGAAGCTCTTTATTTTGTAAATTTTTCATTGTATTGGAATTTAATACTCTTGGTCTACAAGAGGATAAATTGTGAATGGCCCCAAATAAACAAAAAAAATTGTGTTCTTGTAATGAATTATATTAGACTTGATCCCTATTTGATACATGTGCAGTTTAAATAAATTATAAATTCAAATTCAATCATAACTAATAAATTAACTCAATTTATTTACCATTTTCTACGGTAAAAAAATACATAAGAAACACGAAGAAGAAAAATTCATCATAAAAAAAAAAAAGATGATAGCAAATTAAAGTTCATACAATATGGTTTTAAAGAGGATAAGAAAGTCTAAACTCTAACAAGATCACTTGCCATTGTTCACTTGCTGGGAACTATATTCAATGGTCTTCATTTTCTAGTTAATGGATGATATGCTAGTGACTCTCTAGTTTCTTCTAATTCTGTCTTCGCAGTTTCAAGAATACTCTTTTGTTTTCTGATGGGTTTGAAGTTCATCAGGGAGTATGTCCAACTCGAAAGTTAGTTGACTAATTCTAACTTTCAACGAAGAACAAGTGGAATCCTCCACTTCCAGCTTAATATTCAAATGTTTTAATTGCCCAGCCTTTTCTTCAACCGTTGGACACTTCGAGTGTAGCTTTCTTTCAGATACATGAAAGTCAACCTCTTTAAAAAACACATCCATACATTTCATGAAAGGTGTTGGATATGTGCGAAATGAGCTGGTAATCACATTTTGAAAAATTAAGTTATTTTCATCCCACCAAGATCGGATGTTGAAAAATTTATGTTTCAAAACGTCCCTAAAACACTTCTGAAAATAATTAGTCATGGCTTCTTGCAAAGCAGCCTTTAAGTAAGAGGACTTTTGAGTTATCCCTGGTGAAGGACCAGACATGAAAGAACAAATTAACGCAACCTGATGATTGTTTGTCTTTGAAGGCGGAATGTTAACTAAACCCAATGAAGATGGAACAAATGGGACTTGTTGATTGATCTCTAAAATTGTAGCTCTCAGAATTCACTTCATCTTCATTATTAAAATCATCTACGTTAAGCGCCGAAGTACCTTTATTAATGGTACTCGAGTATTTGCAAGGAGAGCTAAAATCGTGAGTACCATCTATTCCTTGAAGTGTACCAATTCTCCCATCATTCTCGCCAGTCCGATATTACAGAAATCTTGGATTCATGGAGAAATTTAGTCATTCAGGAACGTTTGGAAAACCTACAAAAAAAATGAAGATTAAAAAAAAAAGACAAAAAAGAGAGAGAGAGAGAGAGAGAGAGAGAGACAAAAAACAAAGAACATACCCCGCATTTCGTGTTCTAGATGATATGTCTAAAATCAGCCATTTGATGGTGTATTCGGGAAACTGATGTTAATGTTAAAAGCTCCAATGTCACCTTTTGAAGGACTTGGAATAGTTTGAAGCGGCGTTGGTTTTACTGATTGTTTCATTTTATATATTCGGGGGGAAAGAGCTTAGAATTGAAGTTTGTTACATGAGATCGAATACAGATAGTATGTTAAAAAAAATCATACCCAATCTCTAGAATTTTCATCTTCCAGAGTCAAAGTTTTCTAGGGCCGTGGGACGATCGATCTTCAGGACTGCTGTGGTCTGAAATAAAAACTACTTCAGGTATCTTATCAGCAAGCTCAGAGGTGGAAGCAAACTTTGTTGAGGAAACTATAATCTTAATACTCTTAATACTCTTTCATTTTGAAAGTTTGGTTCCCTCGTCCAAGAAGTCTCTTCAGGAATGATATTTGGAGAGTTTAATCATGTATTTACAACCCTATTTGAAGCCAGATAAAAAAAAAAAAAAAAAAAAAAAAAAAAAAAAAAAAAGGTTACAGCTCTCATTAGAAGATAAAACCTGGACTTGAACCTTAGTTAGGATTGGCAACACTTGGTTATTCCACCAACATTGGTACTTTGCATCAACGTTTTGATGTGTATCCTTCATATACTCTAGAGTGTGAATATAGATCCACTTATCTTCCAAGTCAAAGACAACTAAACGTGATACATGTCACCTGCATTGGGAGCAATATCCAACTTTTTTGATGAATCGGGAAGTTTCTACCCAAAGGCAAGTTGTCTAGCAAACATGTGAGAATTGTATGCCTTATGAATGAAATGGGAGTTTCTTCGGCAATAAGAAACAAATCCAAGTTGAATACTCATCATAAATTCTGAGGTGTCCATGACCTAAGTCAATCGTCCACTCGTACATCGAGATGAGACGATGGGTGAAATGGATTCCAGCAAAAGTTATTAACATCATCATTCCACGGGCGAAGTTCCAACAATTAACGGCATTTTTTCTCTCAAGATTGGAAAGCATTCAAAGTGCCTTGACAGGTCGAAGGATCTGGTCCTTAATCCTCAACAAAGTGCATTGGACAATTGAAGGAGTCGGTCAGTGGTCTCGACACAAAGTGCATTGAACAGTTGAAAGAGTTGGTCATTGGTCCTCAACACAAATGCCAAAGTGCCTTGGCGTAGTCGAAGGAGTCGGCTCTTGGTCCTCAACACAAAGTGCCTTAGATGGTCGAAGAAGTCGATCACTAGTCTTCAATACAAAGTACTTTGAACAATCAAATGAGACGATTATTGGTTATCAACACAAAGTGCCTTGGATGGTAAAAAGTGGCGGTCCTTTGTTCTCAATGTGCACAAAAAGATTTGCAATTTCCAGTCTATGCATAAGCAAATATTTTCTGAGCTCATAAAATAATTACAACATGAAAGTTTAATCTCCACACAAAGAAAATTCCGAACCTCAAAATTCTTGACTTGCTTCAAAAGTTGAATTCTTGAAAAAATGAAGAATGTTAATTTTAATTTAATTTAAAAATCATACTAAAAAATAATAGATAATAATAAAGATCAAAGAAAAAAAGAAGAAAAGAAAAAAGTAAAGTAAAGAAAACGGAAAACTAGAATAAAAAAAAAAAAGGAGAAGAAAGGGAATAGAAAGACACACACAAAAAAAAAAAAAAAAAAGGAAAAAAAAAAAAAAAAAAAAAAAAAAAAAAAAAAAAGCCAATTTGGCTTCTGCCAAAACATATTGTACGGCAGACACCAAACAATTTGTTTGGCTCGATTTTCGCCTATGCGGAAGCCATTTAAAAGGAAAAAAAATATATCTTATTTTTGTTTACAAGTTTAACCTACTTATTTCTAAGAGGAAATTACACCGTCCCCGGTATTTTAACTTTACAGTGCAAAAATCTGATATGAAGTTTTGTTATTCACAAATCCGGGATGAATGTGATAATTAAATATCTCCCCCGATTCCAACCCTAACCATTTCAATTCACCCTCTCTCTCAATTGCCGATTTGTCTCTCACGTAGCTCATCATCGGCGACCACCGTAACCTCGCCGCTCAATGAAGACGATGACGCAGCTGCAACACTCCGTGAGTAACGGTGTCGCCGTCGTGGGAAAGGACGAGTGTTTGCTCTCTCTGTCTCTCACATCTCTCCTCATCGGAGACCGCCGCAGGCCACCGTGCGATGATGACGCCTCTGTAATCGTGAGCGACGATGTTGCCGTAGTGACCGACGACGAGGACGAGTGCCGTTGCAATTGGATCTGACCCATTTTGCTTCTTCTGCCTGTGTGACTGCTTTTGCTTGTGCAATTGTGTGGATCTGAAGACTATAGTTCCTTGAACACATTGACAGCAACGAAGATGGTGGTGGATTGGACGGTGTTTTGTGTGGTGGTGGACCTGGTGGTGAATTGGTGATGGCGGTTTTTGTGTGTGGCGGCTGTGGTGGTGAATTTGGCGGTTTGGGTGTGGTTTGGACGGTGTTTTGTGTGGTGGTGGTGATGGTGTTTTTGTGGTGGCAACTGTGGTGGTTGTGATGTTGGTTGGCGGAGGTAACCAACGTGACTTGGTGGTGGTGGTGTTGGTGGTGGTTGTGGTCGGGATAGTATCTGTGACCATGGTTGTGGTCGATTGGAGTCGGTGTATGTTGTCTGTGACCAGCTATTTTGTCCACTTGTGACGAACTAGTAATCTGTGATATTGAAATTCGATCATTTTGTGACTAAAAAAGTTATCAGTGACTGTCAAATTTGAAAATATGTGACATGTGGCCTATAATTTTTTTATTCGCGATCTATCAAAAATTTGATTTATTTGACCACTATTTGACTTATGTGACCATCTGTGAACAAATATTTAACTTTCATTAACAAATTTGAAAATATGTGACCTACAAATTTTTAGATTTGTCACCACCGAAATAAATTGTGACCTATAAATTTTTAGATTTGTGACCATCGAAATAATCTGTGATCTATAAAAAAAATTATTTGTGACCTCCAAATAATCCGTGACTAATTAATTTAATAACTTGTGACTAATAAATAAATTGTGACCTAAAATTTTGTATCTGTGACTATTAGTTCTATAACTGTGATCTTATTATATTTAATTAATAAAAATATTTTTAATTAATAAATAAATACCTGATTTTTGCACTTTTAAACTTAGAACTTGAAAATTGAATTGTTGTAAACAATACACATGAGTTATCAATTTTTCCCTATTTCTAAATTTCATAATTTGTTCGTATGAATAGGGGAATATTAGGTCTCATTGAAGCCCAACTTACCATCAAGGATAGAAAGCCTATTCAAAATTAAATTAGTTATGGATTACGTAGAAAAAAATAAAGAAATAAATAATCGAATAACATTCACGTAAAAAAAAAATCTCCATTCTCAAATTGAAGGGATAAGGATTTTATTCTAAATCAAATTCATAATTTATTCCATAGTTATCAAACTCGACTCGGACATCGACCCGGTCAAGGTACCGGGTCACTGGGTTACTGGTCGGACCGGTGGGTCGTTACTTAAAAATAATTTAATAATTTTTAAAGTATAATTTATTATTATTATTATTATTATTATTATTATTATTATTATTATTATTATTATTATTATGTTTGAGACAAAATTAAAGTTTTCAAGTTCTTTTTCACTAATTTTTCTATACATTTAAATTAATGATTTTTTGAACTCATTTATCAGTGATAATGGTTAAATTTTGATTTTATAATTTTGTATATTATATTAAAAATATATTTTTCCCCTTTTGTGATTTACAAATTATTATTAGTTATTGACAAAAGTTTTGTGTATTATCTATTCAATTTATCTTAGTTAAAATTAATTTTTTTTTTAAACAAAATAAGTATACAAGATAATTATTTGAAATTACAAAGTGAATGAAAATGTTGGACTAATTTCTTTAAAAAAGTTTCTAGAAGTAGCAAATTATTCATAGGCTAGATATAATTTATTAAACAAAAGACAATAAAATGTTGCTTGCACTAGTAGTAAGGTTGTGTTCTACTTACTTAGAGGTAAATGATTCAAATCTTTGGTACATACAATTTCAATATAAAAGAGTTTTGAAATTTGATTTAAAAATCAACTGGGTCGAATCGGGTTGAATCGGTCCGAAAATTATTCAAAAACCGCTTGTTGGCCAGGTCAAAATTCGAATTTGACTGAGCCGATTTTAATAACTATGGTTTATTCTCAAATTTTCTATCTGTATCAATTTACTAATGGGATGTCTAAGTTCAAAATCAAATTCTAAATTGAATATTTTTAAAAAGAAAAAAATCAAAAATCAAGATTTATTAATTTATTTATAAATAAATAATCTTGAGCAGACATTTGTAGATATAAAAAATTAAGTAATGGATTCGGTCAATCTAAATAATTAGCCCAGTTAAGTTTTAAATTAAAGTCTATTAAGACCCATAAAAAGTTCAAAGGCCCATTCTAAATTTTTTTTCAAAATCCACAATTATTCAATTATTCTTTTTAATTGAAGTTAAATGGATAGTTACCACTTTGGTTACAAATTTTCCCTATAAATATTACTGATGTCCATAAAATATCACTAGGTAAAAATGCAAAAAAAAATTCATGAAATGTTGAAGAAATTTCAAAGTCGAAGAAAGAAAAAACTCTCTCAAACCTAATTTCGGCCAAGACCAAGAAGATCAAAACTTTCTTCAAATCAAGCAAGTCCAAGAAGATCAAAGTCTTCTCCAAATCAAATCAAATTCAAGTCCAAGTCATGAAATGCAAGTCCAAGTCCCAAAATCAAGTGTCGAATAAGTCAAGTTCTCGACAAATCAGATTCTCAACAAATCTCAAAGTACAGGATTACGTAGCCCCTCGTCTTCAAACATTCATATCGTTAATAAGATGATTTTGTAATTTTACAATTACGAGAAATTCATTTTACAATTATTATTTCATACTTTTTTTGGCGGCAAGGAAAACTACGTGAAACTTAAATCACCGATATTGCGGAGGTTTTGGTACTTGATGCTTACTGTGTGAAGATTGAAAGCGAATAGGTTTCGACTATAATGTATGGACTACGACTTTAATGAATTGATTCGTAATAGGGTTATAAAACTAAGGTAACTAATTAATTATTGATATTCGATTAATTAGTATTCGATAATGACAATGACCAAAGTACCTCAATATCCATTATTTATTATAATTTTAATAGTTATATTTTATTTGAAGATTAAGATTGTAATTTATCAGATTAATTTCTTAAAAAAATTATTTTGATAGTCTGATTTGGTTATCATTTTGTTGACGGCATATAATTGATGATTTCTTTTAGATTGATTTTTTAATTTGATAATTTTTACTTTCCACTCTATTAGTTAGAGTTCGAGTGTGACCTGAATTCTATTGGGAGTTTTAGTATGCCTTGAAAATGTCCCGAAGAAGTCAAAGACAGATAAGGAGAAGAAATCGCTTGCAAATCAACTAACTGCGCAGCTGATGCTCGAGTAGAAATTCAGTAACGTCACCACTCACTAACCGCGTTCCAAGCACTCAAAGGGTAGATGGATTGCTCACTAACTGTTAGCCAGTCGTTTGAGCGGTGGTGATATCCGAGCATAAGTTAGTTGCAATTCGACAGCTTTTTTTACATTCCTATTATGCCTCAAACACTCCATTATTTGTAGTCCTATTATGTTAGGATTCTACCTTATGTTAAGTTCTTCTTTGTATTATATATAAAAGCAATTACATCTCTTGAAATCATCCAACAATCTTTGTAATTGATGCTACCAAAATCCCCACTTATTATCTCGAGCTTGAGGACTTAAAAAGGGCATGAACATTATCTCCATTTATGGCTGGAGGCAGGTTGAATTGAAATCTCTAGTACCTGAAACAAATGTGTCGAGGGATGTTTTCGTCGCCCCTTCGATACTTAAATTAGCAAAATAGAATTTATGCAAAAGACTATAACTAAAGACTTATGAAAAACATACTTGAATAATGAACTTTTATTCTGTATTTACAGAGGTTGGTGGTTGAATCATAGGAGGATTAAACCATCTAGGATCCTTATCTTTATTTGCGTGGGGGTGATAAGAGTTATATTGAATATACTTCTTGGAGTTTGGATTGGAGTAAGAGATGTTGGGTATCTTGATAAGGATCAATATAGAGTTAATAGTCATACTAGGATAAAAACTTCTAGATAGTGTGAGATAAATGCATGAAGAATGTATCGGCAAGACTGGGCCCAACCTTACAAGGCCCGATCATGAGGATTGGGTCCGACCGTATCCATGAGGAATTTGGAATAGGAACACCACATAAATTCACCATTTAAAAATCGGGTTAATTTCACAAACGGTCACTGAACATACAGAAAAATTACAAAACGATCACTGAAATTTAAAACTTTCAGTAACGGTCACTTAAGTATTGGGACGCTTTAAAAAATGGTCACTGAAATTTAAAAATTTTTGAGCTACTTTTGCGACAAATTTTCGACAACTTCCGACCACCAATACCGTCGGATTTTGCTATCGTTGAAAAGCCTACAATGTCCTATTCAATTACAACAAAAAATCTCCCCTAAACTCTAAAGGATTCGGCCGAACTAAACCCACAAAATTGGCTACCCGAAAAGGCAAAAATCTGCCCAAATTTTCAGATTTTTGGTGGACTTTTGCAGCGATTTTTTGCCAACTTCCGACCACCAAAATAGCCAAATTTTGATACGGAGAGATTTTGAGTCATAATTGAAAAGGACATTGTGGGCTTTCCAACGGTATCAAAATTTGATGGTATCGGTGGTTGGAAGTAACCGAAAAATTACCGCAACTGTAACCAAAAAAACTAAAAAAATATTTTTCAACTTCAGTGACCATTTTTGAAAGCGTCACAATACTTAACTGACCGATACTGAAAGTTTTAAAGTTCAGTAACCGTTNATCAAATTTTAAATTCAAACCACTCTCTTTCTCTCTCCACCCCATGCTACCTCCGGCGACTCCACCCACCTCCGACGACGGCGACAATTCCGACGAACCTCCGATGACTGCTCTGACTCCGACGACAGGTCCAGTTCCAACGACCCTCCGACGACCCACACCTGTACCTTTTTTTGTTGGGCAATGACCTGTGACCAATTTCATTATATTTGTAATCAGTTCTATTAAATCGTGACTTAATCATGTAAGATGAATATGTATACAATCAATTTCAAAATTAAGAAATTTTAAATTTTAAAATCTAATACTATTAAAATTTTATTTATAAAATTATTAATCAAAATTATTTTTCTAAATATATTAAAATCACAACTCTGTACAATCTGGTCACAAATTATTGAATTAATTGGTTACAAATTATATTTGGTCACAAATAAATTTTTTTACAAATTACATATGAAATTTGACTTTTGACCTGTGAATACTTGTGACTCATAAAACGTGACATGAGACCTGTTAATATTGTTCCGTGACCTGTTTATATAGATTCGTGACTATACAAAATGATAGTGACTCGTGAACTCAAACTTGTGACCAATGAACTGTGACTTTTGGGATCACTCCACCATACATTTTTTCTTTTTTGTTTTTTAACAGGTGATATGAATATGATTTTTGACCTAAATTATTACCTGTGACTCATAACATAAAATGTAACATGTAAATTTGATTAGTAACTCTACAAACCGTGATATGTTACCTATTAATATTAATCTGTGACCCATTTATATTGATTTGTAACCTATACAAAATGACAGTAACTTGTCAACTGAAACTTGTGACTAGTGGAATTGTGACCTTAACAACGAATTGTGATCTGTAACCAAGCCACATACAATCACTGTTAAAATTCTGGTCATAGACAATCACACAGCAATAAAAAAATACGATCACCACATAACTGCTGCCTGCACTAGACCAGTACAACCACCGACATCAACAATGAAAAAATGACGACCACCACACACCATTGCTGCATCACACAAACACAAACCCCAACAACAAAAAGCTGACCAACACATCATCATATACAGGAAAAAAACTGCCTTTGCTGCTTGTAATACAACAAAATACAATCACGACCATCGCCGCCTACACCACACCACCAACCAAACCCACCACCGCCACTGCCACCTACATCGCACAACCACAACCACCACCGACAAAAACCAACAACCAGCACCACTACGACCTTAGATGAATCATCACTGCCACCACCTACAAGGTAACACCTATACCACAACCACAACCACCACCTTCAGTCTTCCGCCGACCACCATCATCACCACTACCTATAAATCAATCTACAGCCACCGAAAAATCGACATCACCAGCACACAAAGGCAAAAGAATGTATGTAGAAAGAAATAAAAAATCAAATCTGAAAATGCATCACGAGAACATTTGAAGGAAGTTATTGGCATATGTCATTAGCTTGACATCAGGGTGTGGCTGCAGTTTATCAGTAAACTTCAGTCTCAAAATGTCAATCGAAATCTAAATCCCGACCACCAAAAAAGGGAGGGGATATGAAAGGGACACAAGCCAAAGCTAGTACACTAACCATTGCTGTAAAAGTGACGATATTTCGCTTCAAATCAAGGGCTTCAAAATGAATAAATGCACCCTTATTTCCCATATGCACCAAGTAAAGACCAATACCATTGCTGGAGAGAGCTACTCACCGCCAACGTCGGACAGAGAGAGGGGAAACGACCGTGACTATAAATCCAAACCATAGCTTCGAGTCGTCGTCAACAGCTCTCACGACGCGGTGTCGTGTCTTCAGGAGGATTCGCCGTTAGCTGCTCTCACGACGCCATCGCAGTGAAAGTACTCGCCTGCAAATGTATTCGTTGGACAGAGAGAGGGGGGTGAACAAGAGAGATAGAGAAATTGGGTGTGGAGTGTGAGAGTTAAGGTTAGATAGGTTGAATTAGTATGAATTAATTAATAATATAATATTAATTTATTAATTTCTAATTACCACCTGAATTATGAACTTAAACTTAATCCCCCTTATTCACCAAAATTGATTTTTAAACCTATGTTTCTAGGTAATTTTCCCATTTGGAGTTCCTCAAGACAAAAACCTTGGGCTTAGTGGTGTGAAGGCTCGAGTTCTGGCTACGTATTTAATGCACATCAATAATCTTCCTTCACTTCGTTATAATAAATTTTTTTTCCTCTCCATTGGTTTTTTTTTTTTAATTGATTTTTCACATAAATCTTGTGTTCTTATTCTTATATTTTCATATTGTCGATTCTTGTTTTCCGTAACAAGGATATATATTCAACTGGATTATTACGTAACTTGCTCAGAGAAAACTAAATCGGCATAAATAGAACTGTACTAGTACCGGAATATGTGAACTTTTGACAGCAAATATGAAAGAAAATTCCACCACTTTTGATATGAAAGTTCGTTTTTCACAAGGCCTCTGATTTTTTTCTCATTCGATGCCATTGTTTGTTTTTTTAGGGATATACATGAAAATGGCCCAAATAGTATATAACCTTTTCCAAAATAACCTTTGACTTTTTTAGAAATTTGAAAC
>NC_036240.1:7510792-7559391 GCF_002742605.1 Olea europaea var. sylvestris
TATTTGGGAAAGAATAGGGCATCTCGAGTTAGAAACCATTCTCTTTCCTTAAGCTTTTTCCAAAACCAGTTTTTCTGGAAACCTCTTGTATACAATATAAATCTTGTATAAATCATTATAGAATAAAAATCTCAATCTTTTGATATCAGAAAGATATGAGTTTCTAAATTTACTATCCCATAAATTCTTGATAGATTGAAGAAGATAATCTCTTTCTTACTTTAACAAAGAGAGAATTTTCTTTACTTAAGATCTTTATTCTTAATTCTAAGAAAAGATACAGTGAGGGCAAGAAGCTGAAATAGCAGAATTCCCATTGAGGCAAGAGGCCGTTTAAGGGAGCAGTTTGCAGATTCAGAGCCTGAAGGTCACTCGGTTCTAAGAATACAGATTTAAGATCAAAAGTAAGGTAAAATTATTGTCTTTGTTAAATTTAGAAAGAATTCTTCTAATATCTTGAAAGAATTGTAGGGATTATTATTGTTCATGTTTGCAAAAAACTTATCTAAATATGTTATTATTCATAAAGTTTGCAAGGAATTATTTGAATAATGCCATGTTATACAATTAAAGGATTAGATAATCTGTTAGATAGATTAATGGAAAAAATAGAAAATATTTATTCTCAATTAGAGATTATGGATATATTATCGAAGGAATTTGATAATCTTAGTAAATTACATGACAATTATATTACAGATTATGCTAATTTATTAGATCAAAGGATGAAATTATATATTAAAACTCGAAATGAGAGAAATAGAGGAATTTAAAACTATCCCAATAAATTAAGGATATCTTGTGCAATATATGATAAATTATTTCATTAAGGGTATAATAGACATTTCATCAAAAATGAATAGTAGCTGGTCATTTATAATAATACCCCGTTTTTTTAGCCTTTATTATTTATTAACATATTATGAGGGTGTTTGGAAGTCATTTTTATGTAAAAATACATTTTTAAATAGTAAATTGATGGAAAATGTGTGGTTGAAAAATAGAGAAATTTTTTTAATTTATGTGTAATATTATTTTAATAAAAAATATATGGTTAAAAAGAAGATAGAAAAATGCATTTTAAAAAAAATGAATACCAAACAGGAGTATATTTCAATTCGAACACGTATCAAAGTTGATGCCTAACATCAAGTAGGGTACTATTTGCAGAACTTAAGCAACCAAACCAACCCTAAAAGGTAGAAACTTTTCTGAATTGAATTGACTTTCGAAAAGTAATAAAAGCCTTCTGTTTACCTACGTTTCTTAAGATAAGTGAACCGCCATTTTCAAATTTGGAACAACTCCAAAAGCATTTTTGGATACAACACTATACACGACCTTATACGCTGCTTTAATTTAGTTCTCTTCTTTAATCCTGTCATGTACTCTCAGGACTAGCGTACCAAATATTCCATGAATGTAGAACAATAAAACAATTCAAAATCATGTCAGTTTATTGATTCGCTTGAATCATCAAAAGAAATTGAAGAAGACAGCCATTATTTAGGCCTCTCCTAGAGATAAAAAGAAGATGGAATATGAATTTTTGAGTTCATATTTGGACAAGAAATTGGCCTGCCCTTATCTCAAAGTAGCTCATCCCCAAGCAAAAACAAGAAAAAGAGAATCTATCAATTCTTCAATTTGAAATGATCAATTGCTCAAATCTCCTCAAGAACGAAATGAAATCAGCTGAAGGTAATTCAAAAACTCTGCAAGGGACGAAGAGGCTTTGATGCTTAATTCAGTAACAATTTCAAATGCGGTGGAATAAATTGGCCCATTTGACTAATAAAAAACGAGAACTAGTTCGAAATTCAAGTTTGTTGCAACTTTAGTGAGTTGTTTTGCATAATTATACTTGAGCCATGGGCTGAAGTGGTAATGCATATGTTCAAATATTCATGTTCACAACATTGTTTAAACTCAAAATGGTAGAAATAATTAGGGGTTTACATTTGGATGGCCAAGATTCAAGAATATTTCCATAGAAAAGCTTATATCTCAAAAGTAGAAGATCAACATCCTTATTTCTGCACTTCTAAGGGGAATAAACTAAAAGAAGCGAGAAAAGGAATAAGCTTTTTGGGTAGTGTGCAAGAAAAAATTTGAATGCCAAGTCCGTGTCAAGTCTTGATGCCTCTTATTTATAAAATGTTGTCACACGTCCGTCATTTTGATAAAAATATGAATTCAACCTGTACTTGAGGTGCGTGTCGAAGATAAATGATGGTTAAAACACTATAAAAAGAGTGGCTAGTTGGACTTAGACCTCTTTGCAGAGGCCTGACACAATCGACACCAAGGCACCCGAATAGAAGCTTTCGGCCACTTTCAAGATTCCTCGAGAATTTTCCTCAAAAGCATGGGTCCCCACCCGGTCGCCCACCCCTATCACCTGCTGCATTCCTTCAACTATAAATAGCAGTTCCAGCATATAGCTTGAAATATAGCAGCAACTCACCAGTTACAAAAACTTCTCCAATTTCCAGTTCCCTCTATTCCTCAACACTAAAATCATGTCGGACAAGTGCGGAAGCTGCGACTGTGCCGACAAGAGTCAGTGCGTGTAAGTATTTCTCATCTTCTTTACTTCCTACAAGGCCAAATTCATAAATATGCTACGGGTGCTCTGTATTTTCTTGAATCACGTGTTGAATCACCTCTTTAAAAGTTTACTCTTTTAGACGAGGCGATATGAATTGGAACAAATAAATGCCCTAGATTCAAATTTCATCATAAACCAGGCTGGCACAAAAGAGGAGCAAGTAACAAATGATTAAGAATTAATCCTTCTCCTCTCTAATGGATTAAACTTTTAGATGGGGTGATTCAATATATAATGGAACACCAGAAGCTAAATCCCAAGATCCATAGTCATTACCCTTTGTCGTGTATATGCATGATGCATGCAAATTATACACATACTTACATACTTGTTTACCAATAAATACTGAGTGAAGCGATACTGGGTCATTTGCAGGAAGGGTAAATCCTACAGCTTGGACATTGTTGAGACAGACAAGAGGTACCTTTCTTGATCAAGAAGAAATCTTGAGACTTATTTCTTAAATTGCTGTCAAAATCTTCGCACACTTATCTGTAATGGTAACTGAATCAGTGGATTTGTGTTTTGCAGCTACCCTGAGACCATACTGTTGGGTGCTCCAGCAGATGAGGCAAATGCAAGTGTGGCACAAGCTGCGCTTGCACTAACTGCACCTGTGGTCAATGAACAAAACAATTAGTTACAGGGACACAAAATAGTTTATACTATGTAACCATGTCTGAATAAGGTTTTATCTTTGTACTCCTGTTGTGTCAATTTGTGTCCCTGTCTGTCTTTTATGTTATGTAATTTTACGTGTGTTCCATTATCAATGAAGTATTATTAGTGTCTATATGTTTTCGTATTATCTTTCTTTTCTTCAATATATTGTACCTATAGTACAAAATCCTTTAGCATGCTTGGTTTGAGGATTAGATAAAACATGACAATGGTAAAGTAATTAAAATAATACAAAATGTATTTTAAGAGCAGATACATGAAGGAATGTGCATAAGACTGAAAATTTAACAACCTCAAACAAGAAGCTGTATATCAGTCTGCTGAATGAAACAGTTCATTAGCAGTGAAGATACAGTTTCTGAGGCATTGCTCTCTGAAACTGCAATTTAAGAGTTTGGAGTCCCATTTAAAGAAAAGCAGAAGAGAACTTACAGTTTGTTTGTATATCTGTGTCTCTAAGGACTGGTCTCAACAAGCTGTTGCCTCTAAGGACAGTTAGAGCTTATTTCCATACTCTAAAGAGTAGATGTGAGGGCTCCATATGCCCATTGAAAGATTCTTGCTCAGGAAGTCAGGTTAAGACTTCGACTTATAAAGGGACAAGAAAAATTGTAATCCCATATTCAAATATCCAGAAATAACATTTTGTTTGCTTCTATGACAATTGTTACATCGAATGAAGCACATATCAATCTTTACTTCATCATAAGAAAAAGCACAAACTAGCCGAAGATTAAGAGCATGTTTGGCTTTGCTTGAATGATAGAAAAAAGCAGCTCATTTCCAAGCTTCTTTTGGCTTTTAAGCAAAGCCAAAATGCTGAAGAAACAAAAGCAAGATTGAGAGTGAACACCAAAAGCCCACATATTTCATTGCTCTTCTGAGAAAATTTATAGCAAATCTGATCGATACAAAAGTGACAAAGTACATAACAAAGAACAAAAAAGAACAAGAAAACCTTTTACGATATCCAGCTATCGCTGACTTATATAACTTGCGAACTGCCAAAGCGGATCCAGTGGCTGAAGATTCTTGAAAAACCCAATGAAATGAGTCAGGTTTTTAATCAAATCTTAATTTCGCCACTGCAAAACATCAAATCTACTTAACAAATTTGAATAAAATGCATTCAAATTTATGTTCTTTCAATTCAAAGTTTCACATAGCATGCTCATCAACAGCACAGGTTCCCAACTAAAGCTAATCATACTTCTCCCTCCATGAATAAACAAGAAAGAAAACCCACGAAAGCCCGAGTACAATGTCTCCAACAACCAGCCTCAGCCAATCCCGACCGAGATCCTCAACCTTCCTTTCAAAGTAAACTCTCCAAATAGCCATTGTTACATGGAGAAGCACACAACCCCTAGCAAAGAAGCTGTGGAATTCTCTATCCTTCACAAATGCGACCATGAACAAGAGAAACCCAATGGCAAACAAAAGCAAACCCGAAAACGAGTCCGATGTCCTAATTAGCAGCTCATCACGTGGTGTTGATCCCTGCAGCTTACTGGCGCCGTCTTTACCATGGCTAAGCACAAACACCTCATAGCTATAAAACATCATTAGAGCTCCACAAGTTAAGGCTATCATAGAATGGAGCATACATATAAGGAAAAACCCAGGTGACACCATTGATTATTCCAACTAATACTGACAGCCGTCCGTTTTTTTTTTTTTTTCCTTTTAAAATCGATAAAGATTCAATCTTTACGCCTAAAAGCACAAATCAAAGAAAACTCTTCCATTGCCAGTATCAATCATACTTACCAGTACATATACGAGAAAACATCAAAGACAACCCAGTAATTATATTTGCTTGAACAGCATAATTCAATTCGATGAAACTGAACCAACTAATCAGAACACAGAAAATACTTCCCTCCAAGAACAAGTTTTTGGGACTAAAAGCCCTTTCTAGAACTTGCAGGCTCGGGATTCTACAGATGTAAGGATTTTAGAAAGAGTAATGCTTTTGGTAAAGGTGGATTGCAAAAGCATGAATACAATAAAATATCGGGAAAATTGTAGCCAGCTGTCCAAACTTTTAAATTTGGATAGCACTACATTTACATAATTGTTTACATAATGGTGTCCATAATTACACGTGGCACTGGATTCAACGTTTAATTCAAATCTCACACTTGCACATCAACAACTAGATGATTGACACATCACATTATAAATACCATTATGTGCAACAATTATGTACAAATAGAATTTTCCTTTAAATTTTGGGGGATGCTATGTGTACATAATATTTTGTACATATACAACAAGATAAATC
The DNA here is from genome assembly GCF_002742605.1 of Olea europaea var. sylvestris. Lineage (NCBI taxonomy): Eukaryota > Viridiplantae > Streptophyta > Magnoliopsida > Lamiales > Oleaceae > Olea > Olea europaea. The sequence continues at coordinate 7,516,372 of NC_036240.1, forward strand.
CTTAAATTTTTTTGCCGACTTTATCTTAGCCTTCATTTAGGCTATGTTTGATATCCACTTAGGTAGCGGTTGATTTGCATTTTCATTTTCAAAACGATTTTTAGTTTTTCTCGAAAACGGCCCGTTTTCCGTGTTTTGAGCGTTTTGGCAATTTATAACTGAAAACGCTTAAAATGATAAAAAGTCGTTTTGCGTTTTCAATTATAAATTTTAACTCGTTTTTGAAAGTACATTTTCGAAAACGACGGACCAAACGCGTTTTTAATTGTTTTCGAAAGCGAAAAATGGCTCGAAAACGGCAAACCAACCGCACCCTTATTTTCTAGGGAAGATGGAAAACAAATTCCAACTTTCACTTTTTGCCTGTTTAATTGATAAAATTTTTCAAGAAATTCATTTTTCACCTTTGGTCGCCACGTCAACATTTTCTAACTTTTTCTTGAATAAGAAGGTGAGAATTCATTTTCCGAGTTATTGTAGCAATTTTTTTTATTTTATTTTATTTTATTTTTTGCGTTGGCAATGGAAATAAATTATAAGGATTATTGTAAAAAAATATTTCTCTTTAACTAACAATTTTCGTATAAAACAAAACCAAACGAACACCAAAAGATAGATGATTTTCTTGATTTTTTTTCTTGGTTGACAATTGAAACAAATTTCATTCCCAATATCAGTAAATTCTATCCCTTTAATCGATAATTTTCATGTGAAACAAAGCCAAACGAACACTACAAAACAATTTTATTTCAACATTTTCCACATGGAATATTATACCAATGAAATACAATAATTTACAATTCTCAAGAAAACAATTTCTAGACAATTCAATTCCCTAAAATCCGTTTTCAATTCAATTCAATTCAATCTTTGTAATCAAACGGACCCTTAGTGTCGTTCACAGTCCCAAACATTTCATAAATTCTCAATAGATGTCTAAATTGATAGAAACTGTCCAATTTGACCGTTAATTGACAAATAAAATTGAACTCTGGCCAATTTAAAAGGGAAAAGGGTAATTTGCTATTTAACCATATGAAACAATTAAAATAATGTAACTAAAACAAAATAAAATGGAAAGGAAAAAAACAGCCACCATCGACTCACCACCCACCACCACCCAACAGCCACTCAACCACCATCGACCTTCAACCCCTCAACCACCGACCTACACTGTCAAAGAATACCCATAGCATTGGTGGACACCATCGTCGAAGAATAGCCACAGCAAAACGACAGTAATTTTGAGAAAAATGGCAACCGAAATTTTGAGTAAAACGATAGTAATTTTGGCTAGATTTTTTTTTTGGGTCAAAATTTAGACAATTTCCGTGCAAATTTAGAGCATTTTTGTGTGTGGGTGTACATGTCTAAATTAGAGAGCCAGGGATACACAATAGATGGTTCTAGCGGTGGCTCTGTAAGAACAGACCCTCAAATCTATCGTCCAACTATCAGGCAAATTTATCATCCAACTATCAAGCAACTAGCTCGGCCTTTTGCCGTCTCCTCTAGGTTTCTCTTTATGGGCGGCCTAATTGTCCCATCTGAGCCATCAACAGAGTACCAACAAAATCAGCTTCGCAGCAGTGCTGGAGCTCGATCCTTATACCTCTTCTAAAATTGGTTGATGCTTCTAGTTTGGTGGTGTGGGTCGGTAGTGGCTATGGGGGATTATGGTCGTGAGTGGTGGTAGTGTCGTTTTTGGTTTCGATGGGGATGGGAAAGATGGTGAGTGTATGTGTTTTCATTTTTTGATTTAATTTTTTAACTTATTTTAAGTATAAGATAGGAAGTTAACCTTTTAAATTGGTCAAAGTTCAATTTTATGGGCCAATTAACAGTTAGATTGGTCCGTTTGCGTCCATTTGGACCTCTTTTGCGAACTTATGAAAGGTTTGGAACTGTGGTTGGCACAAAGTTAAGATTAGGATAAAGTTTGCAAAAAATTCAAAGGTTTGGGACCGCTACTGCAATTTTTCCTAAAAGATTTTAGGATCCGTTTGATTGTAAAGATAGAATTGAATTGAATTGAAAACGAATTTCAGAGAATTGAATTGTCCAGAAATTATTTTCGTGAGAATTGTAAATTATTGTGTTTGATTGGTATAATTTTCCACGAGAAAAATGTAGAAATAAAAGTGTTTTTTTTGTGTTCGTTTGGCTCTATTTTATATGAAAATTGTTAATTAAATGGATATATTTTACTGGTATCGGGGATGAAACTTGTTTCCATTGTCAAAAAAAAATCAAGAAAATCATCTATCTTTTGATATTCGTCAATTAAAGAGAAATATTTTTTTATAATAATTCTTAAAATTTATTAACTTTGCCAACAAAATATATTTATATACTACAGTCTAACCTTATTTTCCCTAAAAATCAAGAAAATTTCAAAATTCAAAAAAAGCAAGAACTTGAATTCCATGGAAAAATATACTCATCAAACACCTTAAAAGTTGGAAAACATTGTTGAAATTCCCTTTTCCATAAAAAAAAAATTGGGAATATCAAACACACCCTAAGATTCTAAACCCTGGGGCAGAATAGAAACACGTCGACGGTTGAATGAAAATGTTCTGGAAGTGTAGAATTTGAATAGTCTGTGTGGACTTCTCCAAGTAGGATTACAAAAAGTAGACCATACGTGAATATAAAAAGTAGAAAATTACAAAAAAATCCACTCCACCCTCCTCTCTGCGTGTGTTCTCGAGAGATTTTGTATATCCCTTGTACACCAAGAACAATTGATTTGAATAAGCTCTATCCTTTAATTTAATTTACCTTACTTCAATTTATCTTTTATATTCATTTTTAACTATACATTTACACAATAAAAAAATTCTATATGTAAATTCATATTTTTTTTTTCAAACTTTTTAATCACACATTAAGGAACAAATTAAAGGCCCACCAAACAGGAGCTAAGGTGCAAGCATGATTTAGTAATGAAAATTTGGGGGGAAATTAATTTTAGAACAGTGATTTTTCTAGAGAATGTGATTAAAAAATAAGAGATAATTTTCGATTTATGTGTACTATTATTTTATGAATGAATATATAGTTGAAAATAAAATTTGGAAAAAAATGAATTTTTGAAAAAAGAATCAAGCTAAAGTATATATTTCATGATTGACATCTTTGCGTACATTCCATTGGGGATCAAAAAGTGTTGGTTGGGAAAGTGTGTTTTTTAATTGTTCAATTATGTGTCATCACATGACACAAAGTCAAACATAATGTCGAAAAGAATGTACGTGTAGTATGATTGTTGAAAAAATGGTGCTAAACATAAGCTTTTTGAGATTATAGATTAGTGGGTATCATAAAATGTATAATTATATGGTTGATAGAAGTTGTAAATCCAATAAAATACATGATTAAAAATGAAGTTCGACTCTTTTTTTTTTCTTTTTCATTTTTTTTAAAAAAAAAAAAAGATTATTGCTACAATTCCCTCGACCAGGCCAACCCCTCTCCCACCTACCAATGACAAATCTTATTCTCATCTGAATATGTAAGCAAATGGTCTTATCAAATATAGTTTGGAGTAGATTTTGTCGAACTACTTCTTGCAATCTCATCTAGGTAGGAAGGTCAAAAAAAGACATCAAATAGGTAGCATAGTATTTCAATACGAGATGGATCATGAATCTTGTTCACCTATGTCGATGGTGACAAATATGCAGGCCTACCCGATCAATTTCTCGACGTGGTTTTATGGTTTCTCCCTTCCTATGCGTCGAACTCCTACCCTCTTTCATCTACCATGACATGAAAGAAGAAGATAGGACTTGGTTGATTTGGCAAGATTTAGGAGAAAAAGAGATTTTGAAAGAGAAGATTCTGATCCGGTTGGGATCATCTTGTGATCGGATCAATTCGATTTTGACTGAGCAGGGATCGATTTGTCTAACTTAGAAAGCAATAATAATAATAATTAAACGGATCTTTTAAACTAAAATCATGAATAATAAGCATAAGTAGGGATACAATCAGTATTGTCACCTCGTCTTTTGTAATGCCTTTTGTACATTTCGTCTGGAGCTTAATTCATAGGGATAAAACTTTTACATTTATAGAGTCAAATCTGCAGATATTGGGACTATGAAAATGATCCTCGACATAATGGAATTAGATCACAATGAGATGAAACTCAAATGCAGGACTAAAGCCTCAGGTTTTTAAGCCAACCTAAAAGGCCTTGGATGCCGGTTGAAAACACGTAAGTCTGTGAAATCCAGAACAAAATCAAGAAGGCGAAGAGAATCTTTCTATATCTGTATTACCGAAGCCTACAATAAGTAGGTCGATAGAGCTGCGTCATTGATACAATATTCTAACACGTTATTGTTCAGGGGTTGCGAATGAACTAGTTCTGTTTACCTCTCTGGGTCCTCAAGCAAGAGTGATACAGCAAAATCTACTTGCATTGGTTTTGACCAAATTTGGCTGACACAAGTAGTGCATCTAAGAGACGCTGAAGCCTTTGAGCACCCTTACTGGGTTTAAGCTGGGTAGGATTTCCAACCTCAGAGCAAAGAGGGGTACCTGCACACCACCCTCCAGGAGTGTAACTCCCGTTCTTTCGACCAAGCAATTCTTCATCAAGTTTGTCCAGGACAGGTACATTTTGCTTGAACTTACGTGCAAAGGCAGCACCACTTGCAATCATTTTTGTTGTGTCGTTAAGGGAGAGAGTATGAGGATGTTGCCTGGGAGGGGAATCCCAAGAAATATAGTGCATGTCGTGATTGACAACCGTTGGCACAAATTCTGGAGTGTTGCAGATAACAGTTTGAAAATACCCTTCGGGAGAGGAGAGAAAGTTTGAGTAGTACATGAGAAGGGTTCTCGGAAGATTATCCCAGCCCCATATACAGTACTCAACAAATGGACGTGAAAGGATCATCCAGGCTGAACCTGCATGTAAAGCGAAGAAAAAGGAATTCATCAATCAAAGCCAAAAAAAATGTAAAATAAAATTGTTGAAGCTAGAAAGCACTCAGTGCCGATCAATTTGTGTTGGTCTAGTAGCTTTTAAATCCATACTGATATTCCACAATTTCCACTAATGTCATTCTCGCCTTGTAAGAGACTGACAAATATATTCTATGAAATTGTATTTTCAGGGGGTAGAGTTCTAATTAACCAAGATGAAGGCCTCTATAAGAATGCAGAAAAGGCTACAGTGGCATCAAGATATCTCATGCATGGAATATTTAGTAGTCGAGTTTTCTCAACTTCCCCAAGCCAGTTCCAGTAACCTTCTATATTACAGAACCGTTTATAGAACAAAAAGAAACGTGTTGTAAAATTTCCAAAATACGCTCAAGTCAGCAAATTGATGCTGAAAAACTTTTCCAACAAGAAGATAATTTCAAATGCATTCCTTGGTGAGCATTTTTTTCCTACCTTATTTTAGGTAATTGCAACTTAAATACTTGATTTTATACATGCATAAATGCTGCGAGAAGCAATGTCCCGATCATTCTAAGTCAACTTATATGTTGCTGAACTAACTTATACCATGGAAACAACAAAGATCAGACCCTCAGTAACACAACAGCAAGGGAATGAATGAGATTTTCTGCTGCTTATTGAAATGCACAGTAATTTTATTAATGTGGTAATTGGAATATATACATTTGCTGGATTAATATACTTTGACAGTACTGACCGGTAAACAATTTAAATGCCGTGGGTAAAGTTCTCCGTGGGGTGACCCAAAATATATCTGACTTGTTTGTCTGGTAAAGGCCAGGGTCTATGATTAATGGCATGGCCCTTTGACCCCTGCAACAAAATCAAATGTATAAAAAAGAATTCATCATTTGTTCCTTCCATCCTCATGCTGACATGGGTGCAAAAACATAGAGCTTACTCTTTCCAGCCTAATTGGCTTGTGTGCTCAATGAAATTCCATTCCCGTCTTATCTTAGAAAATGTGTAAAGAAGATCTGCAGGAACAAACTACATGAACTTAAAACGATACCGACGTAATCATCGCATTACACAAAATCTAGTTATAAGAAAAACAGAATACACAAACTGTTTTGCTAAGGATGCGTAATTGAAAGAATAAAAGACAATCTAAAGAGCTCACCATCTTGAGTCACCAGGGGATAATCTGAGGCACTTAGGTTAATAAACCAATCCCAATCCTGATGTTTCTTGAGAAGAATGGCACACGCATGAAGAGTATTAGAAACCATGGTTGGCCCTCTATAAGTAACCATATTTGCTTTGGCATTCATGTACACATTCCCAACTTTTGAAAAAATAGGATCCTTTTCAACTCGGGAAGTAAGCTCCAGTCTCTCCTCTGGAGGAGACTCAAGATCCAGATGAACGACATAATAATTCCAGGGATGATATAGTGCATGAAGTGTCCTCCAAAGCTTCTCTAAATCACCCTTTGATCCGGAAATTAAATAAGCAAATTTTGGAATGGAATGACGGGGAGGAGGTGGTGGAGCTCGCTTAATCTTTGCCTCCGCAAAATAAGGGCTGGCTTGATTGCTTGTAAGACGAGATGGCAGTATTGAAAAGATCGAATCGCGCAACGAGGACACCATCCCCATATTGAATGAGGTGGCAAGAAGGAAAACGCATACTAACGAGCTTATAACTAGAGGTAATACCCATTTCTTCTCCATGTTGTTCAAGTACCCCATTCGGAAAACTTGTGATCATAAGTTCTCCTGAGAAATTCTCTCTTTATCGTGAATTCAGCAAGCCTGCATCAATACTAATTGATGGGTGGACTGTCGGTTCCGATTGTGGCACCAAATGTTTAAACAAGGCTCAAAAGCAATTTAAAAGCCGTACTCCTCGAATTGTACTCCCAGAGAAAAATAATCTGTTGAACCATTAACCAAAAATTCGGTCTTAGCCGAATAATTTAATATTAATATGTCCTACGAAGTAATCAAAGACTCTGTAAACGACTTAGCTTATTATATCGTTAGTGTGTCTTCTGTGCATAAAATTAGAAAATTATGCAGAAGCAGCCATAATTATCACATCAATTTTATCGAGACCAGATAAAATAAGTGAAAAAATAGCAAATTTGTTTTTCAAGGGGGAGCTCGTATTCATGTAGTTTTCAGCAGTACCCAAATATATAATCATATTATGATAATCTTAAAATACAAAAATTGCAACACAGTCTTACACGAGATATTATCAATACTATGAAGCAGAAATTGATGATAAAATTAACAAAAACCCACTTACTAAAATCAGAAGTTTAGATCACTGGATTAACCAGTTAGGAATAATCTCAAAAACGCAGACTGAAAACTTCAATCTCCACAATTGAACCTGAATATGTGCAACTTATAACAATCAAATCACAACTATGCATTCAAAAACAACGCCGAACCTTTTCGTTTATGTATTGCGTTTGTGGGAGAAAGTGCTCCTGTTGAGGAAGAACAATAGAGACAATAAAAAAATTCGCAACATATAGATCAAAGAGAAAGAAAAATCAGCTAGTTACGGTAGGTTACTGTGTGTAAATCTGTTACAAAATTTGTTGGGGAAAGAAAATAAAATGAGATTAATGTATTCAGATTATAGAAATGGAAAAGCATTTATTCTGTGATGATTTTTTGTTTTTGACCCAGACCGCCCCCCTTGAATTCTCAGCCAATGTTCTTCTCTCCCCTCCGCTCCGCTTCCTCTCTATTTTTAGTCAAAACAGCGCGTTTGTTACTGTACCGTCATTCAATACAAGTCTACCCGACTATTGACGAGCATACATTGTAGGAAAATGATTTGTCCACGGAATTTGTGAATAATAAATAAATGATAGCTATGAATTTGTGATCAAAATTAACGTATGGTTTTGATAGTAAATTTTTTAAAAAAACAAATATTTTATTGTATTTGATTATTGTATGACTCAAATCGTATTATTCTCATATAGCTATCATAATTTTATCATAGAACTGATAGTAATTTCTTTACGTAACCAAAGAGAAAAGAATAGTTGTTAGAATTCATGAAATTTGTATGAGGAACCAATTGTGTGACTTTGTTCAATGAATTCAAGGAAGTGTGCATGAGATTTGTGGTTTTCAAAGTAACAACAAAATTGAATACATAAAGAAAAGTTGAAAGATATATAATCCATATTTGGTTCGGTTAAAAATTTGATTAAAATCTAAGCCAAAGTGAACAATTAATTATAATCGTACATTTTATGGGATCCATAAATTTTAACAGCATGTTTCATCAATTTTATAAAAATCTACCAAAAATCTATTTTATGTATCTAAATCAAATAAGAGCATAGTATAGAATTGAATTGGTGGAGAGTGCATGATTCGATTCTATTTAGTTTCAGTAAATATTGAATTAAGTGTTGACAAGAATTATACACGAGTCAACGAGTCTTGTGTACAGGGATAGACTTGAATCAAATTACAATCGATAAATTATATAACCAAATTAGGTTAGAATCGATCCGTTCAGCTTCATATTTGGTCCTTAAAATTGTAAAATTTAGCCCCCCCCCCCCCATCTTTGGTATTGCAAATGTTAATCTAAATCAAAGTCAAACAATTAGTATTAATCACATATTTCATAGATCCCGCAACTTTTTCAACTACATATTTCAATAACTTTTATCAAAATTTATTAAAAATTTAATTTTTATCCTCACCAAATGTGGGTTAGATTGTTTTCTAAAATTGTTTCACTTCCATGCTGTGTAAATAGGTATAATCTGTGGAATCGCAGAAACTATCAAAATCAAAGAAGTAACAATAATAACTATAATTAAAATATTTTTTAGGTTAAAAATTAAATTAATCAAACACGTTTAATTGACAATTTTCATACAAATAAATTCTAGACAATTAAATTGTATAGAATTTACTTTCTTCCCATACAAATTTCATATTTACAAACATACGCATCCTAAGAGATGCCATGGTGGGACAAAAAGGTGTCAGAATAATCTTACTTGTAACCCAAAAAAAGAAAGGTATTATATATAATTTATTATCATTGTGTCAAATTATATTGTGAAGAGGACATTGGGCGGGCGTGGGTAGGTATAGGTAGGCCCTAGATTCTATTAGGTAGTGATGAAATTGTCCATTGCTCAATCATTAATATGGTTGGTGTGTGTACGTGCCTAGTAGAACTAACTCGAAATTAATATTGTAACTTTTTTAAGTTCGGACATTGGGGAAATCAATCTCAATATTTTTAATCTCGCAACTATTCATTAAACTTTTAATATATCGCAAAGGGAACTATCGTGGTCCACATAATAATTACTAAAAATGAACACAAATTCAAGTCACCGGTGTGGGTTCACATTCAATTAATTGCACTTTTTAATTTGAGCTGAAGATATAAATTATCTTTTCAATATTTAAACAAAATGTATTATCAAATACATATTTAATATTTTGATATGCATTTAATTATTTTAAGTGAAATTTAAATGAACACAAATTAAAATCATCGGCGTGGGTTCACATTTAATTAATGGCACTTTTTAACTTGAGCTGAAAATATAAATTATTTTTTCAATATTTAACATAAATAGAATAAACAAAATCAATTATCAAATACATATTTAGTCCTCGTTTGAGCCACATTATTGTAAAAATGAGAATGAAAAATATAGTCGTTATGGGCCCCACATAAGAGATAAAAAGTCAAATATGGTAATTTGATATGATGAATAACGATCATATTTTTCATTTTAATAAGAAAATAATGAGACTTAAACATGACCTTGATATTTTGATATGCATTTGATTATTTTAAATGAGATTTATTTGCAATTTTTGAAATATAAAACTTCATTTGTAATTTTTTATTGCTCTATTATTTTTATATATTTAAAGAGCGACGAATTCGTTATTTAACTAAAAGGAATGGAGGGTGATTCTTATACATGATTGAATAGTTAAATATGGATTATGCTAAAAAAAATACTTAAGGATAAATTTGTTATATTTCTCAAAGTTCAAGGACGAAAAAAGTAAATTTCCAAAAGGAAAAAGGTATGAAACTGCGCTAATAATTTCTCTTCAACGTGCAGTGATTTGTTTGATCCATGTTATTATCGAAATACATTTTTCTCTTTTTTCTTTTTAATCACGTATTTTTTAATAAAATAATATTATAAGCAAACTCAAAATCTTTTCTTATTTTTAGATACACATTTTCCATCAAACTATTACTTAGCCCTTGTTTGAGCCACATCATTTTCATAAAAATACATTTTTGAATAGTGTATTGATGAGAAATGTGTGGCTGAAAAATAAGAAAATATTTTGAATATGCGTGTAATATTATTTTATTGAAAAATGTGTAATTGAAATGATGTCAAATCACTATTTAAAAATATATATTTTTTAAATAATATGAATCAAACGACGACTTAAAAATATATATTTTCTAAAAAACGCGCTAAACAGAAGTTTGGCCCAACAAAAATAAAAATGTTAGGTCCCCATTAATTTTCATTCCATTAAATTTCATTTCTTTTTTTTTCTATTGTCAGCTATATAATATTTCATAAAATAATATTATACGTAAATAAAAAAAATTTCTTTACTTTTCAATTATTTATTTTTAAAAAAATATTATTCTACCTATTTTTATTTTTATAAAATGGGGGCCAAACGGGATGCCGTGAATTTATTGATTTCTATTCGATGCCACGTTTCCAATGTTCCATCGATGCCGAAATCATATTTATTATTATTTATGCAACAAAGCATCCACGAGAAGAGAGGCACCGCACGGCTCATGCCGGTCTGGGGAACAATAAATTAATATAGATTGTCCTTTTAAATACTATTCAATGACAGGCTGCCTTTGTTGTTCCATACAATGTTGCCACGCAATTACACTACACAGCCTGATGGTTTTTTTTTTTTTTTTTTTTTTCATGGGACTAAAAATAGACATTCTAATAAAATTATAATTTTGAGCATGTTTGGGGGTGATTATGAGAATTGATTTTTTAATCGTTAGAAAAAAAGTGAGGTCCACTCGTAAGAAAAGAAGTCAAATATTACTGCTGAAATAGTGAAATAACGATCAAAAAATCATTTTTTTGGAAAAAAATCACTCTCAAACAGATCCTTTATGTGAGTTTGTTATATTTATAATTACTATCTATTTATTATTAATTTTTTTTGAGAGATACGTTACTTTCTATATTGTAAATTCTTTATAAGTAATTCATAAGCATTAGAGGTCTGTTCGGCAATGATTATGAGAATTGATTTTTTGATCGTTAAAGAGAAAAGTGAATTCCATCCATTAGTAAAAAAGTCAAAAATAATGATTAGAATAATGAAATAATGGTTAAAAAATTGACCTTTTGGGTAAAAAAATTGCTACTCATTGAGGGCTAGGAAACAATGTAAAATTACGATATTGACGTGATTTTGACATGATGGTATGTCAGATGTAATCTTTATACCAGTAATTATATTAGTACATTTTTTATTTTATTTTTTATCATGTGCACAACATTTTAGTTGCAATGAAAATATCCAGTTTATTTTTTCATTTTTGTTACAATTATGTGTTTAATTTTTTTCCTTCAATTCTTATTTTTAATATTCGATTAAACTAACATATATGGTCTCCAACGACAATTTTTACGTGTATTAAAATGAGAGATGAATATTTTGTCAAAATTTCCTGTCATTGATTATTACAAATACAAGAGGCAAGTAAATTTATTTTTTTTGAATGAAAATCATCATTTGAGATGAGGCGTGCAAATTAATAGAGGATAAGGAACAAAGATGTGATTAAAAATATTTAGGAATATAAGTGTAAAAATAAAAACAGATTAGGCCAATGTCTGGTACCAGTTAAAAATAGATTTTAATTTAATCAAAAAATCTATTAAAAAATCTGATTTTAATTCCCACAGAACAAGGAACTAGGAAGTTCGTATTAGATAACAAAATATATGATGTGCATATAGTTACCCAACATGATAACTTATTATCTCTATTAACATTTTTATTGTCCATATAAGAAAATTAATCTACTATGCAAGAAAGAAATTGAATTTTGTGTTAGAATCGTTTACAATAAAATTGACATGAAATAAAATGAATGATGGCAAAAAGAAAAATACCTTTGTTGTTTCAGAATTAGAAATTTTGGCTTTTATTGGAGTTGGTTGACAATTTCGATGTCCAATCAACTTTAAAACAAATGCGACTATAAATTTTTATATTACGTTATGTTGAAATTATCAAACATTCAATTGTTTATAAAGATTATTAATTTCAACTATAAGAAAATATTTGTGACAACTCCTAATACGATTTTGTTACGAAGTTGTATTTGCACGCTTTTGAAATTGTTTGAATTTTGAATGTAATTTTTAACTATTCAAAAAGAGTTGAAAACGGAACTTTATTTTAACCCTGTTTAGACCATTTGTCACAGCAATTGTGCTACAAAATTAGGGATTGAATCTAGACAATGCGTGTCAACATCTGAATGGGAAGTTTTAAAAAAATAAAAAAATGTTAATGGGAGTTGTTGCGCGTTGTCACACCTGTCCTATCCACCTGGGTCAGTGGCCCACTCATCCTGATCCACGTGGCATTCCTGCCGAGGTGGCCCACATTTGCCGAGGTGGGTTATATCCGAACTGCTTCTAACCGAGGCCCGAGGCGTGGAAGCTCCTGGTTGTAGCTGAGGTCCTCGAATGGACGAAACCCCGAAATCGATGCGCGAGCCTCAACCACAAGGAAACATCCTTCATTGTTACTTCTCCCAAGAGATCGCCTGCACAGATCTTATGCGAATGATTGATGGAATGTTTGTCATAAGCATAAAGGTCAAGTCTTGTCACTAGCGTGGAGGCCCTGTACAAGCAATAAATGCGCCGTAAGCTAGCAAGTCAAATCCCATGCCTAAGAACAGACGTTTAAACTAAGGAGATGAGGCCACGTGCCACTTCATCCAAGGGCCCCCATTCCATATGTATCACTATAAATACCCCCATTGTATAATGTCAAAAGGCTAATGCAAGAATCAATACTAAAGACTGCATTTACTCAACTCTCTCTCATTCACTTGCAATACACAAATCGAGTTTATACACTTTTACTTATACATTTACGAGCACCGGTTAGTAATTATTGTACAATCGGATTACGAATAACCCGTCGGATTCCGAACGTTACTGTCCCGTGTCGTTGGGCTACTCCCACGCCCCTTTGAACCGCTTGTTTTAGACCGTCCACGTGTCTTAGCGTGTTGGACATTCGCCCACGCAAGCGCGGGTGGGACCGGCATCTGTTGGCGCACTTTTTGGGGTCAACAGATTGGCGCCATCTGTGGGAAACCATACCATAACCGCGAGCAACCTTGTGGTAAAAGCTTGCTGAAAAAACATTTGGGCAACCCCCCTTGAAAAAGGATTTGTTCTCGAAAGAGAACAGGAGGAACCCCTACCACTTGGAGAAATCTAAGTTTGATAAAAGAAAAATGAGTTCTAACGAAGATACTCCCCCAAGGAGGGTAAGAGAAAATACGAATGTGCCTCCCCAGCCTGCTGCCCCAGCAGCTCGGCAGAGGCTCCACCACCACCACCAAAGGAGAGGTGGGATGCGTGCGACGGCACGACTATCAAGAGAAATGGCTACTATGGCAGCCAACATGAGGGATATAGCCAACCAAAACTTGGCCATGAGGGACCTTATGGCCCAGATGCAAGGCCAAGGAGGTTTCCCCATTCCTCCATATGCCCCCCATGGGCACTATCAGCAAGAGGACGAGGTCCAAAGTCATAGGGCTGCCTCGCCAGACTATGGCCGAGGTGAAATTCCATTCGAGAGGGAAGTGGGAGTTGACATTTCCTCCAATTATGCATCTGGCCGACCCTCCGAGGTCCAAATGAGCCATGATAACTTTCCACCTCCGTATGAGCAAGACCCAAGACAGAGGAGAGCAGGAAGTGTTTTTGACAGAATCAGCCCTGCCGAACCAAGGCCCAGTCAACAGCAGTCTCAGCAGCCTCGGGCGAGGCCACAGCCTCCACCTCCGATGCCCCAACAGCCGGAGAGACGGCATGAAAATGCCCCCCGCGCTGTCCCGCCTAGAAGTGGGCCGCAAAGGAGGGAGGAAGAGGCTAGGAGCCGGCCAGGACCCTCTCACCAACAACCGAGGTACGAGGCCGAAGATTACGATTCTGATGAGCGGCAGAGGTCCTGTGACTTGGACGATGATGATGAGAACCTGCCATTCTCAAGGGAACTAAGAGATGCCCAGGTCCCGAGCCACTATGTCATGCAAAAAATACCAAAGTATGATGGGAGAGGTGACTCAGAAAAGCACCTCAACGCTTACAAAACTCACATGAGCCTGAGGGGCGCCACCCCAGCTGTGAAGTGCAGAGCATTCCATTTAACCCTCAGTGGAGCGGCTGAAATCTGGTATAGTAGGTTACCATCTGGGAGCATCCGAAGCTGGCCCGAGTTCAAAACTACCTTCTTGAAAAGGTTTGCAGTGAGCAAGGAAGGAGAGGCCCCCATTCAGTGTCTTCAAGATATGAGACTGGCGCATGGCGAGTCCTTGAAAAGCTTTCTATCCCGCTTCACCGACGAGATGACCTACTGTTTACAAGTCACCGACAAGGAAGCACTATCTGCGTTGAGAGGAGGATTGAACATGAACACCCTATTCTGGAGGGATGTGCAGAATCAAGACCCAACCACCTATGACGCCCTACTAGAGATGATGAGAAGGGAGATAATCAATGAAGAATTGATTGAGCATAGAAACAGGGCAAGCAGGGGCCTCCCACCTCCTCAGAGACAGCGAGGTAGGGAGCCGACCTCACACCTCATGGACTACCAGATGAACCAATCTGGAAATGAGAACTCCGGCCAAGCCCTGGCCACTACAACTCTGAACGTGGTACCAACCTTGGCGTATGAGGATGTCAACCCAACCGCTGACCCACATCAGATACAGGCCCAGCAGGGACCCCGTAGAGGGAGAGGCCGAGGCCGAGGTTTTGCACCTAGAATTAGGTCTAATCCGAACCTCCCTGGATACTGTTTGCACCACAGGTCCTACGGGCACGACACCGCGGATTGCAGAGAATATGCACACCGCTCCCGGTAGGAACCCACCAGGGAAAGATATAACTTGCCCCCGACGAACAGGCCCCCACCCAGGCAAGACAATCGACATGGGCGTGAGGCGGCCGCTCCTCGTCAAAGGGATGTCTCCCCAAGGCGACGAGAGCAAGACACAGAGAGGCCCAGGGAAGGGCGTAGACACCGAAGAAATAGGCAAACTCAGGATGAGGCCCCTATCCACGAGATAGACACCATATTTGGAGGCCCTTATGTTGGCGGCGAAACACGGAACGCCAAAAGAAATTATGCTAGGGAGGCTAAGCACCCCCCTCTGACAAGCTACATTGTGGATAGTAGCTCTCGAAGAAACCAAGTACCACCCATTGTCTTCATCCAGGAAGACGCCGAAGGAGTTCATTACCCCCACTGCGATGCGCTGGTGGTGAGAGCTGTCATAGCCCGAAATGGGTTCAAACGAATGCTAGTCGACAACGGCAGCTCCGTCAACATCTTATTCGGGTCCGCCTTTGACAAGATGATATTGGACCACCAGTTGACGCCCACCACCACTCCATTGTACGAATTTACCGGAGATAGCATCACTCCGAGGGGAAAGATAACACTGGCAGTAGAGATGGGAGAATCCCCTCAAACTACGATGAACTTTATGGAGTTCCTCGTAGTCGACAGCCGATCGGCTTACCACGGAGTCTTGGGTAGACCGGCCCTAAAGGAATTGGGAGCAGTCACCTCCATCCACCACCTATGCATGAAATTCCCAACAGAAAATGGGGTGGCAACGGTGAGAGGTGACCAGAGAGGTTCGCGAGAGTGCTATCTGAGCTCAATTAAGAAAGTAGAGCCCCGGGACGTCCACGTGATCATGGCTGATGTGGTCATGGCGGATGTCCCAGGTGACGCTCCCGTCGGCCAGGAAGATGTTGATATGATTGACGCACCGCCCATTCAGGAGGTGTTAATCGTTGATGAACTCGACCCCCGCATAATGGAACATGAGCCTCAAGCGTCCCCTGTAGAGGAACTTGAGAGCTTCTCAGCCGACCCCCGAGATCCGTCAAAGATGTTGAAGATAGGCAGGGGCTTATCCAACATTTTGAGAGAAAAGATCAAGGACTTCCTAGGCAAGAACCTCGACGTCTTCGCCTGGAGACATGAGGACATGGTGGGCATAGACCCCAAGGTCAGCTGCCACCACTTGAAAATCGATCCTAATTTCGCCCCGCATAGACAAAAAAAGAAAACCCTCAATCCAGAGAGGTATGAGGCCCTAAAGGAAGAAGTTCAGAAGCTCATCCAAAATGGCTTCATCAGGGAGGCCACTTATCCGAAATGGGTCTCCAACCCGGTCTTGGTTAAGAAACACAATGGCAAATGGAGAGTATGCATCGACTTTACCAACCTTAATAGAGCTTGCCCGAAAGATAGCTTTCCACTTCCAAGAATTGACCAATTGGTGGACTCCACGGCTGGGCACGAGTTGTTGAGCTTCATGGATGCATACTCCGGCTACAACCAGATCCCCATGTACCCGGCCGATGAGGAGCACACCTCTTTCATCACGGACCGAGGCCTCTATTGCTATAGAATGATGCCCTTCGGGTTGAAGAATGCCGGAGCAACTTACGTGAACAAAATGTTTACCGACCTCATTGGCAAGACATTGGAGGTCTACGTGGATGACATGCTGGTAAAAAGCCTAGAAGCAGAGAACCACACAGTGCACCTCAACGACACCTTCCAAATATTGAGAAGGTACAGGATGAGGCTCAACCCCTTGAAATGTGCCTTTGGGGTGGCTTCCGGCAAGTTCTTGGGGTACATGGTCAACCAGCGAGGAATTGAAGCAAATCCCGAGAAGATTGAGGCTCTGTGCCAGATGAGGTCCCCTCAAAAGCCAAAGGAGGTGCAAAGCTTAACTGGACGAGTGGCAGCACTTAGTCGCTTCGTCTCCAAGGCAACTGACAAGTGCCTCCCATTTTTCAAAGTGCTCAAGGCTGGGAAGAAATTCCAATGGATTGAGGAATGTGAAGAGGCCTTCCGAGGATTGAAAAGGCACTTGGGGCAGGCCCCCCTCCTCTCCAAGTCGAAGCCCGGCGACATCTTGCAACTATATCTCGCCGTCTCCAATGACGCCATCAGTTCGGTTTTGATTCGAGAAGAAGGGTCTACCCAACTCCTCGTCTACTATACGAGTAAAGCGCTCCTATCGCCGGAGACCCGATACCCCTATATGGAGAAGCTTGCTTTGGCCTTAATCACGACCTCTAGGAAATTGAGACCTTACTTCCAAGCTCATACCATCCATGTACTTACAAATTTTCCCTTGAGGCAAGTACTCCAGAAGCTCGATGCCTCGGGAAGATTGTTGAAATGGGCAGTGGAACTAAGTGAATTTGACCTTGTGCTCAAAGCAAGGGCGTCCATCAAAGGGCAAGCGTTAGCAGACTTTGTTGCTGAATTCGCCAACCTACCCGAGGTGGATGAAATCATGGAGCCCGTCGAACCCCCCATGTGGAGTCTTTTCGTAGATGGCTCGACTGGGGATGTCGGCTTAGGTGCCGGGGTTGTCCTCATCAGCCCCGAGGGTCACAAACTCACCTCGACCGTGAGGTTCGGGTTCAAAGCTACCAACAATGTTGCAGAGTATGAAGCACTCCTTG
Organism: Olea europaea var. sylvestris; assembly: GCF_002742605.1. Taxonomy (NCBI): domain Eukaryota; kingdom Viridiplantae; phylum Streptophyta; class Magnoliopsida; order Lamiales; family Oleaceae; genus Olea; species Olea europaea. The sequence continues at coordinate 7,534,154 of NC_036240.1, forward strand.
CAGGCCTCAGACTGGCCAAGGAAATGCAAGTAAAGAAGCTACTCGTCAATAGTGACTCCCAGCTGGTTGTTAGCCAAGTCAATGGTAGTTTCTCAGCCAAAGACAAAACAATGGCCTCCTATCTGAAAATGGTGATGAGTCTCATCCCATCCTTTGAAAAGTTCGAATTAATCCAGATTCCCCACATCGAGAATGCTCATGCGGAAGCGCTCTCGAAGCTGGCTAGTAGCAAGGACTCAGAGCTACTCGCTGTAGTGCCGATCGAGCATCTCCTACTGCCTTCTACCGAGGCCCCTAATGTCATGTGGATCGGTGGAATTCCCACCTGGATGCAACCAATTATAGCATATCTGAAAGACCAGGTGCTACCCACCGACAAAAATGAGGCTTGCAAGCTGAGAAGGAGGTCAGCCCATTTCCTCTTCATCGATGACATTCTTTACAAGAGAAGTTTCTCCTCTCTACTCTTACGATGTGTCGGAGGAGAAGAGGCTACATACATACTAAGAGAAGTCCATGAGGGAGTATGCGGCAACCACTTTGGAGGCCTATCTCTGGCACAAAAAATATTGAGGCAAGGATACTACTGGCCTACCCTGAAACGGGATGCACTCGAATTTGTGCGAAAATGTGACAAGTGCCAACGATTCTCTCCCGTTCAAAGACGACCATCACAGGATCTGACTGCGGTCTCCAGCCCCTGGCCTTTCTCAAAGTGGGGTGTGGACCTCATAGGCCCTCTACCAAAGGGTAGAGGAGGCGTAAGTTTTGCAATAGTGGCCATTGATTACTTCACGAAGTGGGTCGAAGCTGAACCACTGGCAAAAATCACAGAAGCAAACACCTCCAAGTTCCTATGGAAGAATATCATTTGTCGGTTCGGAATTCCCTACTCGATCGTCTCAGACAATGGCAGGCAATTCGATAACAAGAAGGTTAGAGAACTGTGTGAAGATCTTGGCATAAAGAAGCACTTCTCTACACCTCACCACCCATAGGCCAATGGCCAGGTTGAAGCCGTAAACAAGACAATCAAGCACGTCCTGAAAAGGAGGCTTGATGTGTCCAAGGGGGCTTGGGTTGATGAGCTGCCCCAAGCACTTTGGGCAATCCGAACCACCACTAGGACCCCAACTGGGGAGACCCCTTTCCTCATGGCTTTTGGGACTGAGGCGATGAGCCCCGTGGAGGTCGGACTCCCATCTCCACGGCGTCTGCACTTTAGTGAAGTGACCAAAGACGAGCTCCGGAGGCTAGACCTCGATTTCATTGAGGAGAGGAGGGACGACTCCCAGCTGAGGCTAGGCACCTACCAAAGGAAGATGACAAGGTACTTCAACTCCAAAGTCAAGAAGAGGTCTTTCCGAATCAACGATCTTGTGCTCAGGAGGGTCTTTCCATCTTCAAAAGAACCCGATTCCGGCTCCCTAGGACCGAACTGGGAAGGTCCATACAAGATCAGAGAAGAAATCCGACCTGGAACCTACTGGATTGAAGACATGGACGGCAAGGCACAGCCCCGTCCATGGAACATTGAACACCTCAGAATCTTTTATCAGTGAATTGTATCATGCTGGATGACTTTCCCAGCCTTTGTAATATTTCTATGGCTCAATAAAATGCGTTGATTAAATCGTTATACTACGTTGTCATCTCGGAAGAGAGGCTTGGGACCCACCACTGGGCCACCTCGCTTGAACTCCGAGGTTCTAGGACATGCCTCCCTTTTGGCCGTGCTGAGAGCCAAGGGGAGAAGCCTCAACATGGCTGCACCATCCACCATGTCTGGGATGCGTCGTAGCCTCGGAGGAGAGGCTCGGGACCCACCACTGGGCCACCTCGCTTGAACTCCGAGGCTCTAGCACATGCCTCCCTTTTGGCCTTGCTAAGGGCCGAGAGGAGAAGCCTCAACATGGCTGCACCATTCACCATGTCTGGGATGCGTCATAACCTTGGAGGAGAGGCTCGGGACCCACCACTGGGCCACCTCGCTTGAACTCCGAGGCTCCAGCACATGCCTCCCTTTTGGCCGTACTGAGCGCCAAGGGGAGAAGCCTCAACATGGTTGCACCATCCACCATGTCTGGGATGCGTCGTAACCTCGGAGGAGAGGCTCGGGACCCACCACTGGGCCACCTCGCTTGAACTCCGAGGCTCCAGCACATGCCTCCCTTTCGCTTGCTAAACGCCAAGGGGAGAAGCCTCAACATGGTTGCACCATCCACCATGTCTGGGATGCGTCGTAACCTCGGAGGAGAGGCTCGGGACCCACCACTGGGCCACCTCGCTTGAACTCCGAGGCTCCAGCACATGCCTCCCTTTCGCTTGCTAAACGCCGAGGGGAGAAGCCACAACCTGAAGTTATGTTCATTGGCTTAAGTCCGAGGCTCACACAGTTGTTCATCTCCTTAAGTCCTGCTTAAGTCCGAGGCTCACACAGTTCATCTCCATAAGTTATGTTCATTTGCTTAAGTCCAAGGCTCACACAGTTCATCTCCTTAAGTCATGTTCATTTGCTTAAGTCCGAGGCTCACACAGTTATCATCTCCTTAAGTTATGTTCATTTGCTTAAGTTCGAGGCTTACACAGTTGATTGGTTAATGTTAAGATACCAAGTTAAAGTTATTGAGTGTGTGCTTTAATCAACTTCTAGTCCGCTTGTTTAACGAGGCACAAAAACTTGGATAAGGAACAACAATTAGTAAAGAAAAGCATTGTATTAATATTCAAAAGGAATTACAAAGGAGGGCCTCTGGCCATTACACAAAGTACTGAAAAGGAAACCTAATCTAAGCCTGGCTGGATGGAGGAGGCGCCTCCGTGCTTGGGGGTTCAGCAACTTGGGCATCAGTAGTTGCTTCCTCTGCCTCAGCACTTGGGGCTTCAGCATCAGCTGCCTCGTCACCTTGCACCTCCTCAGCTGGGGTCTGAGGAACCTAATCCACAAATTCGGACCTGAGTTGTGCTAGGTCCGAGTTGGGATAAAGCTCCTCCGCCCTCTCTAGCACTTCGGCATAGGCGAAGTTCCTCCAGTACGCGCTGAAGCTTTTGTACTCCTCTGTGGTGTGGAAGTTGGCGATGTATGCCTTCACCGCCTCTTCCGCTGTAGTTCGGGCCTCTTCTCTGGCAGCCGAGGCGTCGTTCATATACCACTTAGCCTGCCCTTCGAGAAACTGATTGGCATCACGAACGCCGGCCAAGGCGAGATTCGCCTGCTCCAGAGCCTCAGCAGTCACCTTTTGGTGTTCATTGGAGACCTCCACCTTCTTTGTCAAGGAGGCCACCTCACATTGTGACTCATATACTTCCCTCTTGAGGACCTCAATTTGGGTCAACGCAGACTCGAGCCTCGCCGCTTCTTCAACCCTTTGTGCTTTGGCTTCTTCGGCCTCAGCCTTAGCAGCTTTGACCTCTTTTGCAAGGGAAGCAGCCTTCCCCTCCGAGGCGTGAGTCCTTGTTTGGAACTCGCTTAATGCCTCCCTGCATTCCAGCGCGAGGCCAAAGGTCCGGGCGCTTTGGCTCACCAATGCCCTCGTGAGGTCGGTGGCATCACAAGACGAGGCGTGAAGCTGCCACCTCTCCGTCCAGAACTTGTAAAAGCTCTCGGTGGCACCTCTGATTTCCTCAGGGAGGGCCTCCACCAAGGCTGGGGCCAGCTCATCCTCCCTCCCAGTTAGGAAGTTAGGAGACTTCCCCTTCTCCCGGATCGGCTTCTCCTTCGCCGCCTCCTCTTCGACGGCCTCTGCGGCTCACCTTGCAGCCTCTTCTCTGGCCTCTTCAGCCTCCACCTCTCTTACCATCTCCATTTTGATGGCCTTAGAGGCTACAGCAAGGAGCTTTGGCTCACCAGTCTGTTCTGCCCTATGGGACACTGAAGTCCCGAACTTGCCAGCTGAGCTGAAGATGTGCACCAGCTTCCTCTTCTTAGTCTCCTCAGAGACTTTCTCCTTGCCCCGAGGCTCCTTAGGCTTCTCTAGCCTCTGAGTAGATGCGTCCTCCAAGGTCCTAGGAGTGCAGTCCTTCGGCAGGCGCTCAACCCTGCCTCGTACTTCCTTTGCTCCACTGGACCCGGGCTTCAGGGGCCTCGCCTTTGCAGTAGAAGTGGCCTTCAAGATGGAGGCCATGTCTGGAGCTGGGTACTCCCTCTTCTTGAATTTATCTGCACCATAGATTAGCATCAGCACAAGAAACATTCAAGTTAAACATCAAGTGTTGGAGCCCCATACCTCTGGATGCCATCAGCCCAAAGTCCAAGAAGTATCTGCTTCTATCAATCAGGCGATCGAAGTGCCGAAGCTTCAGAGGCCTCTTGTAAATGTCCTCTATCACCTCGAATTCCTCCCTGCTGAGCTCGAACCTCGTACTACTATCTACAAAGACGAACCTTCAACAGTTAGACGAGTAAATACTCTGATTTCAAAACACAAGCAGAGGTCAGGAGACTCACGAGCTTCGTAGTACTGGGTCGGCGCTGTGCATGACAGGGCTTTGTCACCCTCCACTGCCTACCATTTAGCTCGCACCCAGAACCAGGACTCCTTCCACCCCTTGATAGAGGAAGGAAGTCCCACCACAAAGGGTGCGTGAGCCCCCCAAGGCGTGAGGTAGTACCACCCCCTTGACTCCTTCCCAATTACACGGGGCTGGAACAGGGTCATGAAGACATGAAGAGGCATGTCCTCTCCCAGTGACACTTCCTTCCACAGGAAGTACGAGCCGACCAGCTGGCTCCACCCATTCGGTAGAACCTGGGTCGGTGACAGCATGAATTTCCTAAGCACCACCCTAAAAAAGGGGTGCAAAGGAAGACGCATACCTGCTTTGAACAGATATTCACTCATGGCAACGCAGCCGGGCCTCGGATAGCAGGCCCGCTTGTTCGGTTCGGGGACTAACATCTCTATGTGATGAGGCACACCGTACCTCTCCCTAAGTTCCCCCAACCTTTTCCCCGTCATGTTTGAGGGCACTCTAGAAGCCCCCCACTCCTGGGTATAATCCACGTCCTCCTCGGCCATGGCATACCTATCCACCTCGAACGTCCCCCCATGACCTACCCCATGGTCTAAAGACGCTACTGTGACAAGCTCCCTACCCGAAGTGGACTCCATTTTTTGAGGACAAAAAATAACAACGGTGTTTTATGCAAACAATACCTAAAACAGTTCAACACAAACGGAGACCGGTCGGAATCTAATCGCAGACAACCACGACGCCGAAAATTGGGAAATTTGAGAGAATTTGAGAATGCAAAGTGTTCAAAATTTCTGGAAAGTGGGATTTTCTCGCCTTTTATAAAGATCCAAGACGAACCCCACCCGTCAGATCAAATCTCAGTCAATCCGAGCCCTCCGTTACAGATCCAATCAGAGGCGTTGAATTCTAACAGTTTTTGAAATCCTACGCCTCCTATCTATGCGTACCTCACACGCACCTCTCCAGCGCGTCTGCTTCTAGAAACGCCAGTTGCGCTCATAATTGCATTTTTAATTCGTCGGCGCCAGCGCCTTGGAAGTCGTAACGGTTCAGCTACCGTTCCTCGAAAACAAGCACAAAACATCAAATCATTGGCACAGAGACCAAAGCATAATCATTACCATTGGACCTCGGCTTCTTCATACCCGCTCAGCATTCAAGCCTCGCAGGTTCGGTTTCTCAATCACCTCGGCTTCTTCACACCCGCTCAGCATTCAAGCCTCGCAGGCTCGGTTTATCAACCACCTCGGCTTCTTCATATGCCATTCAGCCTTCAAGCCTCGCAGGTTTCGGTTCCCCAACCACCTCGACTTCTTCATCATACACCTACAGCAAAACTTCTCTAACTCCAACCATGATATAAATATCTATACTTGGACTTGGGGGACTATTGTTGCGCGTTGTCACACCTGTCCTACCCACCTGGGCCAGTGGCCCACTCATCCTGATCCACGTGGCATTCCTGCCGAGGTGGCCCACATTTGCCGAGGTGGGTTATATCCGAACTGCTTCTAACTGAGGCCCGAGGCGTGGAAGCTCCTGGTTGTAGCTGAGGTCCTCGAATGGACAAAGCCCCGAAGTCGATGCGTGAGCCTCAACCACAAGGAAACATCCTCCATTGTCACTTCTCCCAAGAGATCTCCTGCACAGATCTTATTCGAATTATTGATGGAATGTCTGTCATAAGCATAAAGGTCAAGTCTTGTCACTAGCGTGGAGGCCCTGCACAAGCAATAAATGCGCCGTAAGCTAGCAAGTCAAATCCCATGCCTAAGAACAGACGTTTAAACTAAGGAGATGAGGCCACGTGCCACTTCATCCAAGGGCCCCCATTCCATATGTATCACTATAAATACCCCCATTGTATAATGTCAAAAGGCTAATGCAAGAATCAATACTAAAGACTGCATTTACTCAACTCTCTCTCATTCACTTGCAATACACAAATCGAGTTTATACACTTTTACTTATACATTTACGAGCACCGGTTAGTAATTATTGTACAATCGGATTACGAACAACCCGTCGGATTCCGAACGTTACCGTCCCGCGTCGTTGGGCTACTCCCACGCCCCTTTGAACCGCTTGTTTTAGACCGTCCACGTGTCTTAGCGTGTTGGACATTCGCTCACGCAAGCGCGGGTGGGACCGACATCTGTTGGCGCACTTTTTGGGGTCAACAGGACTGATGCTGCCAACTAGTGATGGCAAAAAAACTCGCCCCGCTCCAAACGGGTTGGCGAGGCGAGGTGAGGCGTCGCGAGGCATGGGGCAAGGATGCCCCGCCTCGTGAAGGGAAAAAAAAAAAAGAATAAAAGATTAAAAATAATTTTATTTCTAAACAATTTACCCGTTAAAAATCAATTTTGAATTTGTATTTTATTCTTTAATAACGACATAACTCGAAATCTTGAAAATGTTAAAAAAAGAATAATATATAAAAAATTAAACGGAGCAACAAACGAGGCAGAAAGTTGCCCCACCCCTTCCCATCTAAGGCGGGGGCGGGGTTCCCCCACCTCGCCCGTTGCCATACCTACTGCCAACTCCCCAAACCCTCTCTACAAAGCCTGGCAGCATAATTGTTGTGACAATGGGAAAAAATCATATCTACCTTACAAATATAAAGATATTCATTAAATACTATTACATGTATTTTTTAATAAAAAATACTACTCATCATCATATTAACACCAATATTAATGTACATTAAACTTTCCCCTTTTATGTTTGTAACTAAAATCATCCAGTAATATCAAAATGTATGGCATTAAATTCAATGGCTGGAAATATGGAAATTCAAATTCAAATTGAGAATTCTTGTTATGTTGCTGTTCTCTTATTGATTGCTGTAAATGTAATAGATAATCGTCAATTCTTTTGTTCACGTTTCAGAAAATCATCTTTTAGCCCGTGACCTTTGTTCTTGATTATAAGTTGAGATATTCTGTAGATCACCATCATCATAATCACCTTCAATATACATTTCACCCTATTAGTAGCAATTTATAATTTGGCAATACAAATCTTTGTGAGGATGAAAGGAGGAAATCATGGGAATTTTCAAATTTGGCACTGCTCTCCAGGTTTTTTCTTCTCGATAAAATTTGATAGCATAATTAGATCTGTGCATTTGTATTATTTTACATGAACGAGCTTATAATATCGTGCTAGCATATCAGTCACACGGTTAATTATGATTGTATTCTTTGTTCATAAAAGGGGTTTGGTAAGGGTTGACCTTAGAGCATCTTCCTTCAAAATTGGCTCCTTGCCCAATCTGTTTATTTTAGCTTTTACTCTGCCAAGAAACATATGATTTCTTAACTTTTATGAATTTATGCTTGTAGGTTATGTCATGGCTCGTGGCTGCTTTGGTGATAGTGATCAACGAGTACCTTTTGGTGGACTACTTCTCTACCGAAGGGAGTGGAGTTATATTTACATCTGTGGTATTCATCTTTATAGATGCATATGTCTGCATATGTTTGTATTCATCTTTACATCTTCACAAGGAGTCCCACAATGTTGAAGAGATAAGGAAGAAGATCCTCGCATTCAAGGTGATAAGGCCACATGTTCATATGCTGGTAGACAAAAGTTAAGTGATAAGGGAACCAAGGATGACTAGTTCAAACCAAAATGCTTATCCAACGAGATGCAATATATCTGGCATGAGAAAACAACATATCAGAGAGTATCAGATTCAAGAAGGATGCAAAAAGATCAGATTAGTTTAAAGTTTGAATTTTAGAGATTTTTGTGCAAAGTAGTTTTACTTGTTTCATTGTGTTTTATCCTATTTAAATAGACACCTGTGTAACTTCTAGTGCTCATGTTCAATGCAAAAATCTTCAATACAGCAAGCAGTTTGTCCATTAAAAATATATATCAATTGCATGTTTTTTCTTCTCGCCCATTCTTTGTAATGCTATAACGATCTATTTGTTATAATTCTCAAGTTAATACATCACATTTTCAGTTTTACATTTCTCGATAAAGATTTTGTACGAGGATTGTCCATTTGTCATAACATTACATATACATTTTTAACTCAGTATTAGAAACTTAACGTGTTTAATCTCGTACATCCGTTTATTGTTTGATTTTGTATGAATGTAGTTCTAACTTACACAAATCTATATGTGCAAGCCATGGGGTCGCTTAATGACTGAATGTGTTCGTTACATGCAATGTAATGACTTTTGGGCTTCTCGTTCCATTTTGCTGTAATTATCAAAAAATTATTGAGATGGTATCAAAAAGTTGAAAATCAATGAAAGGACTAAGACCTTAAAAATTGAGTACATCACAGGTGGGAATTTTGCCCCAGTAATTATATCAAATTATAGCTAACTACTTTTTTATTTGGAGCTAAAGAAGAGGGATCCAAAGTTAACACCATATGCTCTACTTGTTGAAGTGTTGGATGTGACGAACATTACTACACTTGTTCTTGTGCTCCAAATAAAAATCATAACCTCTAAGGTCCTGCCATATTGAAATTTTTGCTCCGATGGAATGAGCTCCACAATGAAATCACACATGCATAAAAGTCAATCCATCTCTCGTTGCCACATCAACTTTCTCTGATGAATCCCAATATGCTAAATTTCAGTGCTCAAAATTGATTTTGTGGACATAGACATTACATAAACATAGATTGAGATACGATTTGAGGTTTTTGTTTGAAAGTTGTAACAGTGACCTAGGTAATTGGGGGAAATGTGGCGAGAATAATTGGGGATAAATGAAGCAAGATTATGGTTTGAGTTATTGTGCGAGTTTGGGGGAATGATTTTAGCTTTTAAACGGATTACTTGAGGGGTTGTCTTCATAATTTGTCATTTCTGTTTATACTGCTTATATTGCAGTAAATCTGGTGAAAAAATGATTGTAATGTAAAGAGGGAATTTTTTTATTTTTATTTTTATTTTTAAGGTTGCTGGTGAAATTTCCTCTGTGTCAATTTCCATTGGAAAATCGACAAAATTTGGAGCATAAATTCAATTTTGTTAGTAGGCCCAATTTAATTAACGGGCTGTTTAAAAGTATATGGGCTGGGCCTCGCACAGCAAAAACTTGGGCTCCTCATCCAAAACTTATGTCTTCTATAATTCTATTAAAGGGAACAATTTACAAAGAGGAAATTAGGCTGGGTACTGTAAAAGATGGACAAATTAGATTTATACCTTAAAACAAATTAAAACATATTACAAGCGTAATTAATACGTTCTCCCCAAAACCTAAACCTGAAACCCAACCTAAAGCCCTAAATAGTGTTATTCTACAACCCTTCTCCCTCTCTCAAAACTCTCTGTTTCCAAGTTTTGTTTTCCACCAATTTGTTCTCCATCCACTTCAGTTGTTTATTCCCAGTTTGTTTTCACTGCGTCCATCCTTTTCTGTAATTTTTTCATCTTCTCCTTTCCTATTCGTGGATATCTTAAACATCAACCCAAAACCCCAAATCAAAATCAGCAGAAATTCTAAAATATTCCAATTCGAAATAAAAAACTCCTATTTCGACTTCTTCACTCCGATGCCGACTCCGACACCTGACTCCTATTTCTGCAATGGTTGGAAAAAGTAGGTTAAAAAGCAAGAATATTGATGAAGCACCATCTTCAAAAGAAAAACAGGATTTCTTCAACATCTTAAGAACCCAAGGTATTACTTAGTGACAATAAGTTATGTGATGGTTTTTTGTATCTTGCTGTTTGGAAATTTTGATTTAGGTTGCCATTTTCTGATTTATATGAAAATTTTACTTCAGTTTTCTGATTTCTCTTTTAAGAAAGGTTTAGTTATTTATGTTAATTTAATAGTGAGGTTTTAAAACAAAAAATAACTTTTCGTTTGCTGACCAAAATTATGAAATAAACAATTAATCTATTATAACATGGAGGTGTCTGCACAAGGAAGCAATCGGACGAGCTCAAACTTAGCTAAGTTGGTGCTTTTAAATTTCAAAATAAAGTATAGTAGGATAGTTTTCCTTTTCTGCATTGTAAATCTGCTTTCTGGTGATAATGGATAAGATATAGTTATTAGATTTCAAAATGTTACAACAAAGGTTCACTACTGAGTTTAATATGAATATTAACTTCTAGTAAGGTTTAAAATAATTAAAGCATTGAATCGTAGACCATATCAAATGCATTTTGTGGATTACAATCTATGTGATATTCAAATAGAAGGGCTTCTAATTTATATGACATTGATGTTTAATGAATTTATATTTTAATTCTCTTTCGTGGAATTTTCTCTTTCTTTTGATTGACTGAATTAATTTTTGGGTCAATGTGAAAGCTATGGTAGCTATGAATCAAATCACAGTTATGGTAGCTATGAATGAAACTTGGTCAACTTGTAAAAAAATCACCTTATCATATTAAATTCTATAATTTGTGTTTGCGATTATCAGTTGCATCATTTAAGGTATATGAATTGTTTGGGATAATGTTTGACTTATTGAGGATTGAAGAAATTTGGAATGCAAGATTTTATGTTTTTGTTATCAGGTTTGACATCCCTTCTTGGCGTGTTCATGGCTACCGATGTTTACTACTGCTGGAGCACAATTGTTTGAAGAGGTAGCAGATTGGTCTCCGTTAGTTGATAGAACTTAAATGAGGAGCAAAGAGCCTGTTGGCAATGTGATTAAGTTTGAACCATATAATGTAAATAATTGACATTTATGAAGTTCTTTTTGATGATTTTGCTATTGTGATTGGGAATATGTTTGAAAATAACATTGTTGAACTTGAGGAGAAGTTAATTGTGTCAACACATAAGAAAAATTAGCTTTGAATCAATTAATGTGAAAAAGTGACATTCTATTATTTTTCTTAAAAAAGTCACACTATCTCATTTAAATGCATAAGTGTACATTTGTAAAAATTTGAACATACAAATTCAAGCCTTGTTTTATGCTAATACATAAAAGATAGTTTTGAATCAATTAGATTGATATATGCAATGTGTTCGTTTAAGGAAAATGTGAAAAGGTGACATAACGTCACTTTTCTAAAAAAGTCATACATGTGATTGAACAATTAACTAGATGCATATACGGGTGTTTTTTTTTTTTTTTTTTTAAAAATACAAATTCAAGCTTGTTTTATATTAATACATATAAAAAGGAAAATTTTGAATCAATTAGATTGATACATACAAGACATTTGCTCAAGGAGAATGTGGCAAAGTGTGTCACTTTTTTTTTTCTTTCACTTTTTTTGAATCTATGTAATTTTATTTTTTTAATTTGTGTCACTTTTTCAAATTCGTCACTTTTTTTAATTTTTGCCATTTTTTGAATTTTTGTCACTTTTTTTTTCTTTTGGAATTTGTCACTTTTCAGTCATCTTGAAACTTCTATTACATTTTTTTAGTGAGAATGTCACTTTCTAATAAAAGTGAAATTATATATCATTTTTTAATAAAAATGTGACACTAAACTTTTAAAAGTGACATTGTGTCACTTTTTTTTTTTTTAATAAAGAAAAGTGACAATTTTTATATTAAAAAAAAAAGTGACATTGTGTCACTTTTTAACTTTAGACAGTATTTTTTACTTTCAAAATTTTTTTCATATGATTTTTCAAAAGACCTCTAATTTTAAGGATATTTTTGTAAGTTGCCCATTTACAAATAGGAAAATCAGACTAGACCCTTTTTATATCCATGGAAAATGGATTCCCCCCCCCCCCCCCTCCCCGCCCCTCTCGCTAAGCCTTAACCATTCATTCTTTTCACAATTCAGTGAAGAATTCATCATTTTCTCGATCGATTGTTCCGTTTAAAGGAATTATGACTCAAAGGTGCTCGAGCTTTAACGCTTGATTTTTTTTCATAGGTTATTTTTTATACTACATTTTCATTATACTAAAAATCATCTCAACCTTTCCTTGTTGTTGCGATTAGAGTCCCAAAATTTTTTATCCAATTTTTTATCATCAATTTTAAAAATATTATTTCCGTGTTTGATTTCGATTAAAATCTACTAAAAATTTTAAGTCGAAGTTGATAATTAATTTTAATCACACATTTAATTATTTTTTACCAAAATATACTAAAAATTTGATTTCAATATACACCAAACAATTGCTATTTCTGAAAATGGTTTCTATTCAAAATGTTCGTTAAGAGGACATTAAAAAAAATTATTTGCTCATTATATTTTTATATAAGTAAAAAATTGGTAACAAAATATTTTCTTCTAACTTCAAAGCACCACGAACAAAATATTTGAATAAAAGCCATCAAGGACTAAATATGCTATTGAAATATAAGCGTCGCTGTTGCTACAAAAAATCGTACATGTTGATTCTCGAGTTTGATAATTGAGGATGAGCACGAACGCGTTCTTCCAATACCTGAGGCGCCTCGTCGATGCTTAAGTTTGTGAGAGGGGAAAAATGTATGCGCAAGACTATAAATTGAATGTAAAAGCATACCTCAACAATGAACTTTGATAATGTATTTATAGATGGTGGTAGAGTTGTAAAATGATCCAACTACATCTAACCCTTATTCTTTATCATGCAAAGTAGTGTTGTTATATTGAAAGAATTTTATTTGAACTTTGAATCGAACCGTTATAGGTAAATAATGAGGATAAACGTCATGAAAAATTATAGTCGAAGCAGAATTAATGTTTTCTAGAAGATGTGAGATAAAGATTATGTTGCATGATGTGCGGTCCGATCTGGATAGGCCCAACCTTAGCATGGAAGCCCGACCTTGGTGTTTGGGTAAATGTGGGAGGACAAGATCGAACTATCGATGTTGAGCTCGACCACATAAACTCGAGGATGTTCTAATCTTAGGAGAGTGCTCGAGGTTATCATGAACTCGAACATGAGGTCGTGGATGGTCGGGTCATACAAAAATTTTACACAGATAAGCAAAAATTGAGGAATTCAAATGCAATTACAAAAAATTATGGTGTGAATTCTATTACCTAGAAAATTATGCCTCTGTCTCTGTTTAGGTTTATATTTTGTCATTAAAATTTAAGTTTTCAAAGAGTAAATGGTAGATAAGTGAGCGTTGTTTGAGCCCGTTTAGGAGAAAATAAATTTTATAATAGTAATTTTTTGAGAATGCATGATTAAAAGTAGATAAAAATTTTAAACTGACGTATAATATTTTTATGGAAAGAATGTGTAATTGACACTAGCCCTTGTCTGAACCCCTCATTTTTTTTTGTATAATAATGAATTTTTGAATTGTGTATTGATGAAAAATATGTGATTAAAAAATAAGAATTTTTTTTGGATTAACGTGTAATATTATTTTATTAAAAAATGTGTTGTTGTATATATCTTCCATCAATCTACTATTCTAAACTGCATTTTTTTTCTTCATAAAAATAGATTTTAAAAAATGGGGCGGCTTTGACTTTGACAAGTAAAATTGGAAGAAAATGAATCCCAATGTGACTCGAACCGGGTTGATTGAGTAAGAAAAAGAAACCCGGTTTTAGTGGGGGCGCATGTTAGTGTATTTATAGACTGTGGAAGGATGTGCGCGTTACACATATCCGCCATGGCTGCCTCCAGCTTGGCCTCGCAAGCTTTTCTAAGAAGGGGAATTCGGGCATTTACATCCTATCATTCCATCGATATTGCAAAAAAGCTCACACAGTTCAGAACCTTCCCTCTCACAGCTCCTTTGAGTTCCTCAGGTCTACTCATCTGTTTATTTACAATTTTTTAATTGTGGTGATTTACACTTATCTACATAATATTAGGTTTTATATTCGGATTTTTTGAAAATCTCAACTACCCGTTTGACTGAATATGTGAATGTTGACGTATTTGCTAATGTTTGTTTATTGACGGAAACTTTGATGTGTCCTATATGAAACTGTCGATAATCTTGAATACCTATTTGAATATGCTGTTAACGAGGAATTCAATCTGAAAAGAAAGACCTTTTTGGTATAGAAGATAATTGACGTAGGGAATACATGAACTTAATATTTACACACCCCGTGTGCATTGTTCTTGGAAAAATTGGCCAGAATCGACAAATTGGGAAACTTATATAAACCTGTATATGTTGAATTCAATGGATGCTAACAAGTTAATGTACCGATCAAGCATAGTAGGCTGGGTATAAATTACGCTCAGTTTTGATCTACTCAAGTTTGTGAAGTATCCGAGTTAATGGATGCTAACTCCAATACAAAAAGCCATTGACGAGGCATTTTCTTGCAATGTCGATGGGACTCATTTAACTAGCTCAGTTCTATAATTATTATAATCATAGCCGTAATTTGCTTAGTTATTGATGCTCGTGCATGCAGCTTTGGGTATATGCCACTCACCACAGGCTGTAAAGGGTATTGATGTTTCACTCAAAGGAGTGAGAGACATGGAAACAGTTGAAGAAATAAAGCGGATTGTTGAAATGGTATACTTTTTTGAAGTCATTTGGCCGAGCACTCTCAACTGTATTCCTTGTGCAGATCACTTTTCTTCTTCTTCTTCTTAGTTTGACTCTCCTTGCTGCTGCAGAGAAAATTAGAGAGAGCTACTTCATAAAGAATTCTGAAGTTACCGAACATCAAATGGTTTTAAATATACTTATTGCTTCTTCTGTTTCTTAGGCAGATCGGGCATTACTAAGGAGAGAAGTTTTACATACTGATTTTCTCACACCACCTGTTCTAAGTGAGTCAATGTCAGTATTAGTGAAGTTAAATGAAATCAAAGCAGTTGCTCAGGGAGGATACCCAGAGGTTAGAAATCCATATCATCACCAGACTTGGTGACATAGTTACTTACAGTTAAATTGTTTTTATAATTCAAATCTTGTAGGCTGAACGTTGCCGGCTCTCAGTTGGACATCCAGATATATTGACATCTGAACCCAACAATGTTGTAGCACTGAGGTAAGTCACTTCACATATCCACCGCCCTATTTTTATTGGTACAGTACTATAAAAGTCAATGCAACTTATCCTCTCGTTCCTATAAAAAATGAATAGCAGTCTTTTCATCACAGTGAAATGGTTTCTTTTATCAGTATATCAGGAAAATTCGAGTTTGAACCTTGTTCTCATGGTGACTTTCTTGGTGCAATCCTCAATACTGGGATTGTTAGGGATAAGCTGGGAGATATTATATTGCAGGTATCTCTTCTATAAAATTCAATGTGGGATATATTTTTACCGCACTTGCATTAGATTTCGGGTAAACTTTGCAATGTTCGGCACTTTAATTTAGTGTAAGAAACCTGATAATGAACTTTTCTTAAAGAAGGAAAAAATGAAAAACTTTAAAACGGATAAACGATTGAAATTTCGTCCCAGGTAAATCTTTTAGGGATTAGTTAAAACTTAAAAGTGTATATACCTGTAGATTTTTAATGCATGGGTTAGCATATTGGTCAAATATCTAATTGCGGTAATATTTGTTGGATTTGTACCTTCATTTATTGGTTATGTAGGGAGAGAAGGGGGCTCAAGTCCTTGTCGTTCCTGAAATTGCTGACTTCCTCATATCATCGCTAAGCAAGGTAGACATATGATTTCTGTAAAAGTCTACATTCTATCTGAACCTCATACACTTTAAGATGTATTTGTCTAACTAGCAATGTTTCGAACAGAACTTATTCAAACATGAATATACTTCTCCTCCTCCCGTGGTTGGGTCTAGGGGTGGGCGCGGGTCGATTCAGTTCTCGAACCAAAATTTTCGGGTATCTAGTAAATGGAACCGTCGGGTCCAAATATAATTATGGAACTGTTCGGGTTTGGTTCCGTTCGGTTCTGTACTATAATTAAATTTTTTAACATTTATAACAACATTATATAAATACAACTAATGACACATTCAATGGTTTTGGAATGTCAGAGACTAGTAGACTACTTGGTTCAAATGATCGCTACGGTCACAGCTTCGGTCGGTGGAGGTCACAGCTTCGGTCGGTGGTCACAGAGTCGGTTGATGATTGTATAGGTTTTGGAATGTCAGGGAGACTGTGAGAGTGAATGCAAGAGTTGAGACAACGTTATGCACTTTAGTGTAGATATTTATGGTTATTTAGTGGATTGGATTTTGTTGGGCTAAGAAATGAAACAATAAAATGGGTAATTGGGCTAAAAATTAAAAAATTAGAAATGAAATAAATTATTGCGCCAAAAATTTGGATTTAGAAATTGTTAATTTGTTTAGAAAAAATTAAAATTAGAATAATTTGATTTATTCAATATAAAAAAATTAGAAAGATTCGGTTCTTATTCGATTTTTTGGTTCTTAGTCTAGAATCGAGAACCGAACCGTACCCGTCGGTTCTCAATTCAGATACCCGTTCGGGTATTTAATTTGACAAGAATCGTCGGGTTCGGTTCAGTTCGGTTCGGTTCGGTCGGTTTGGTTCGAGAAATTTGCCCAGCCCAAGTTGGGTCAATTACATTTTGTGCCTTTTATAATTCTTTGTTGAATTGACTGAACCAGAAACCATTAGTTTGCTCTACTGCCTTGTTAATTTCCCTTAAAAATAAGCTACCTAAATTGACTTCGACTGTTTTAATAATGCAACCAGCATATACATGACATAGAATTTGATAAAACTTGATTAGGAAAGGAGATCTGCATACGCCTGAACAGGTAATATTCTGAGTTGAATAAAGCAGACTAAGAATTTAAGGAGTCTGTGATGCACCTTATAAATGTGGCATACAGATTAACAAATGATTTTTTATTTTTTTTTAATATATTTCCCTTTTGCAGGTAAGGTATGTCTCAGTTACCTGTGAAAAGATACCATTGCTTGATATTGAATATGTGCCGCCAAGGTCAGTCATTTCTTCCTCATATTTACCCTATATTTGATTAATATTGTTGGTTTGACATCATTTACTGACATGACTGCTATGATCTTTATAGTACCAAGACTCTGAAAACTGTAGAAGCGTCACTTAGATTTGATGCCATAGCTAGTGCTGGCTTCAAAATTTCACGATCCAAAATGGCTGGTTATATCAGGTATGACAGTGTCTCCCTTATCTTTTCTATTCTCTGTTGGGAGTTAAAAAGACTGGCTGTGCAGAGGTCATATTCAGACTGTAAGGCTGGTGGTAAATGGTATCATTGAACTTTATGTGAAGACTTTTTCAATTCTTCATTTTGAGGGTTTTTTATTTGTTGTGGATTGCTTCAATCTGGTGGACGACTCTTCTCTTCTATTGAAAGAGGCCTCGGAAGCGATTTCGTTTTCAGATAGTGGGGTATTCAACTGGTTTAACATACGTACGGACTCCTAATTGTGGGTTTTCTATATATTTAACGTGAAACAAGAAAGGATTTTGCACGGTGTATCCATCATTGGAATGGCATGCTCTACTGTAGGTGCCGGAGAGTTTTAAGATTTTATACATTATTATTGCTTTTCTGGTTTTTCATTCCTCATTTTAAATTTGATTTTTAGCCCACACAAGTTTTATCCGCATTTTCTGTTAGTGATATAATTCCTGCTATCTCTATCTTTCAACAATACCTGCAGAATTACTTAATATCATATTCCCTGACCAAGGAACCCTGTTTTAGAATGGCAATTTCTCAGAACTCTTTCGTTTTGTCAAACAAAATTTCATGTTATTCAGTTTTTCTGTCTTTTATTCTAACTGAATTATGAAAAAACTTTTAGACAATTATTAAATCCGAAATAGAAGAAATATGTGCCTCTAAAGTAATCCAAAAACTTCTCATGATCTTTGCTCTGGTAAAAAACATAATCATCTTGTAAGGCAAGATATAATAGTTTCTTTACGTCTTAAATGTCAATAAAACTTATCGATATTTCTCTCTAATTCTACATGGGGTGCCCACTTCAAATATATGTGCAATCTATTTTGATTCTCAAATGAAGTTTTGCACATATTGATGAATGATCTGAATATATAACTGGAAACATTTCATTTATATTAACCACAAGGCGAGATCAATTGTGAACTTCATTTATGACATTGCAAAAATAACTGAACTGCTGAAATTTCGTTTGCCTTCTAGTGATGGAGATGTGCGTTTAAACTGGACCACAGTGACGAAAAGCAATACAACCCTAAAGACAGGAGACGTCATCTCTGTAAGTGGTAAAGGTAGACTAAAGGTGAGTCATCTTTTCAGTGATTTACTAAATGCCATCTTATTGCTTGGGGATCAACCAAGACATTGCTTTTTCGAGATTTTAGGTTGAAATTGAATTTTCAAACCATAACAAAAAAACTGCAGTTTTATACTTAGCTCTCAATACTTTAACCGTGGATGCATCAACCTGTATGTAATTGTGTGGTGCACGTGCACTAACACATTCACAATCACGTGCATATAAATTCATAAATGCTCTCTTGCTCCAGGTTGGAGAGATAAACACCACAAAGAAGGGAAAGTTTGCAGTTGAACTCTTTCGATATTTGTGAGGCAAAGGGCGATTTATCAACTTCCCCGGCAGGTAAGAACTTGTATGCACTGACTTTGAAGTTTGAACAACTAATCCTACAAATTTACCCGGATAATTTTCTGAAAAAGGAAATCTCACAGATCCTGTCAAAGGACAGGTTTACATCTGCTTCGACAAGGATTAAGATTGCTTCAAGGTAAACCTTTCTAGTAATGCTAGTGTACATTAGAAGATGTTCTCTGGCTTTATTATTCATTAGTGCATTTTTTGGCATCTTGTTCGTTTGTAAATACTTGACATACGAGTTAAGTTGATGGTAGCAGAGATGAGAGGAACAGATAATTTTCTGAACTTCTTTAGATTGATGATTGCCGGCGAAACTAACTTTATTCTGGTGCTAGATGTTGTTCATTAGGCAAATAATGTGATAAACAATAATTTGTATTTCATGCAAAATTTAAATCTTAGCTACGAAATCGACTACCATCCCACCTCACCCTCCTATACGAACAAGTTGTTCACATTCCAAAAATCTGTGTTTGATCCAAACAATTATCACTTACGCGTATCTACAATTCCCATACTCACACTAGACACCCATAGAGAATTTTTTTTCCCACGCTTGCCACAATTTGCTTGTGCAAAACATTGGCGCACATTTTCCGGCAGCAACTCTCCTCTCCCAGCGTACACTTCTGACCACATCACCTGCAGTTATTCTGGACCACAAGCACATTCCGGCAATGCTTCTTGCAGCAGTAAAGAAGGCTTGTTCCATCGTTAGACCTTTACCCATTGTATCCATCATCAGTCGCGTTACAACGTGTGCCTTTTTTGATGATGCTCGCTAAGAACCGGATTTGTAATCGCTTGGAAGAAAATGGTGCATCAACTATGTATTCTTCATTCCCGGTCGTCCTCAACTTCGAATGATGCTGATGCTTGAATATGTAGGATTAGTAGAAAGTGGGTGAGAGAGAATGATTCTTGAATAGGGTTTTGGCCATTCTCTCATGCTCACAAGAGTGCAAATGAAGGGACGTCACGTGAGGTTTATATATATTATGGAATTTGTAATAAGAAATTGTACTCTTTTTTCATGGCAATAACCCCTTGTTTGGTAGCAGTTTTTACCCAAAAAAATCAAGTTTTTGACTGTTATTTTACTATTTCAATCATTATTTTTTATTTTTTTACTCACAGATGAGACTCGCATTTTTCTCTAACGGTCAAAAAATCAATTCTTATAATCACTATCGAATTCATGAAGGGCCACTCGTTAATTTGGAGTTGATAAGCCTCCTTAATGAGAGGCCTAGATTCTTGCATAATAATTATACATAAATAGTGGCATTGCCGAGTAACTAGAACAAAATAAGTTGATTGGTCACAGCCTCCTATGCTATATCTAGGGATATCAACGAGTCGAGTCGGCTCGCAAGTCGAAACTCGAGGCTCGGGTAACATGTGCGCTCAGGTCTTTTTGAGCCGAGCTAGCAGGCTCGCCTTTTTCTTTGCTCCTTTTTTTTTTTTTTAAGCTGGCAGTCCAGCGACTGCCTTAAAGGCAACATTTTGCTGCCTCCAAGTTCCTTTCTTTTTTTTTTTTCTCTCTTAATAATGGCTCACGGGTTGGATCGAGCACGGCTCGTCCATCCAAGTTGGGGCTCGGCCCAAGCTTAGACTCTGTTCTTCCGAGCAGTGAGTGCGGGCCGGCTCGGGCTTTTTCGAGCCGAGCCATGGGCGGCCCGATCTGACGCACCAAATTGCCATTCCTAGCTAGATCTTAAGTCTATATTTTTTTTGCATTTACTAGCAGATTTATTATTATTATTATTATTATTATTATTATTATTATTATTATTATTATTATTATTATTATTATTATTATGTATGTCAATGCCCGGCCATGTCCCTCATCATCGTCACCGACTTATTTATGTGAGACTCGTAAAATTTCCCTATTGGAATCATCCAACTGGCCATTGCCATTTTCTTCAAAGGACTCTCCTAAGACAAGTTCTTAGGAATAGGACTTGCTCGATCCCACTATGCGTCGAGTTTGGCATAACTATCGAATTCCATTTCTCGATCTTCCATTGTCAAGGTGGCACTCGAGATTCTTAGCTTTACAACACTTGCAATCCATCCTAGATGGGTACGTGCTCAACAAATATCAACCTAGATTGGCTTAATCGTCAACGTCAAGTTAGAGATAGTAACACGAGACCTCAGTTAAAAAATGCCAGCAATGGTCAACTATTTTAAAATAATATATACTTTTCTTAACTTTTGTTTTGTCCCAACCCAATTATTATTTAGTATTTATTTTTTAAACTATTTATATATTTAATATTTCTATCTAAATACAGTTCACAATCTTTAATTATTTTTCAATGTTATTAGTTACTTTTAAAATTTTAAGAATTGGAATCTTCAATAGATTGTGAGTCTTAACCGATCTCCTAACTTCCCTACTAATGCTTCAACAATCTCATGATTTGAAGTCCATTTGTTGTTAAATGTATATTTGTACAATAACTATCTATTCTATTTATTTTTTCATTGTTAGACATTCAATATTTACAACTAATTTTAATTTTAATAGTAGCATTCTTGTTCTTGTATTTCAATAAGAATAAAAAAGCAAAAATTAGAACTCAATAAGAAGAATAAAAAAGCAAGAATATAAGTTGATGAATTAAACAGGTGAGATGACTGCTACTCCAAGAAAATCTCATGCATTCCCTTGAAGAATCTTGTTTGATGGCTCAATTGTTGTCCATTTGCCAATCTTTGTTAGCCACAACAGACCTAAAGTCTGTAAGGACAGACCACAAATCAACCCAATCCATAAACCCTGTGTCACACAATTTTGAACATAGAATCAAATTTCATAACCCTTATGAAGAAATACAAAAGAAGGAACCGTGCATCGTTGTAATTACGTGAATTAAAGATCTTCTATGACGACCAACAACATATTTGGCTTCGCCAAGCTTTGGGCCCATTTGGCTAGACTTTTGAAAAGTCAAAAATTACTTTTGAGATTAAGAAGCTATTTTTAAAGACGATTTCTTAAAGTGCATCGTCTAATTAAAAGAATATTTGAAAGAAGTTGACATTTTTTACAAGAAGCAGAAACACTGCCAAATGTGTCCCTTGAGTGTCACTTTTTCACGAGGTTTTAAGCTCAAAACTCTTTCTCAAAGTAGGTCTCTCCTCACTTTCGAAAAAAGTAATATATTTTTGGGCTTGGCGAAACATGTTGTAAAAGCAGTAACGTTGGTGTGTACTGCACTAACGATCACAAGTGACAAACACCTCTCCTTTGTCAAAACCATGGGAAGGAAAATAGTCTAATATTTTTACCTGAGCATATAGTTTCATCTTGAAACTAAGTAGAACAGCAATCGGCATCCCAATTAGATAGAATGCTGCCAAGTTAATACACACACCCATTTGCTGCCAACCACATCCTCTAATCACCCCTGTAAAATCAATACATTTCCATTTAGAGTAGAAATCAATAAGAGCACATTCTTTATACAGCATTGTACAAGATAACAAACACGCCTATTTTCGAGACCCTCAAGGTTGGAGTCCTAAGGATGCTACATCAAGGAATGAAATGCCCGTGGCCCAAAAGACGAAAAGATAGTAGTCATTTGTACGAGATAACAAACACGCCTATTTTCGAGACCCTCAAGGTTGGAGTTCTAAGGATGCTACGTCAAGGAATGAAATGCCCGTGGCCCAAAAGACGGAAAGATAGTACTCTTGACAAATGACGGCGCTACTGAATCACAAAAAAGCTCTCATCTCCCCTTTTGGCCTTGGGTATTGTCGTTCACCAAAGTGACGAATCCAGTACTCAAGATCTCAACACACTAATAATGAGCTTTTGCCTCAGTGATGGCAACACACATTTAGAAGCTAATTATAAGAGCGGTGACGTTTTGAATCCTGTCTAGTGTTTGCCCACACGGCATGCCAAAAACCTCGTAAGAATATCACTTTATATGCTGGGAAGTTAAAGAGAGAAATCCAACCTGATAAGATTGCTTGAAAGAAATCGCATGATATAGACACTAAAAGGAGGGGTGTCATCGAAGAAAATGCTTGCAAAATCTCTGGGCTATTACTGAAACAACTCGCCCACAAATAATGGCCAAAAGTTAGAGCCAAAATAATTACAAGTGCAAAAAGAACTGCCAGCTTCAGAGCGACGGCCATGGCACGTCTAGCTTGATCAGGGTTCCCGCCTCCCAACTCATTAGACACCCTTGTGCTGCAAGAATGAATATCAGATTTAGCAGAAATAATAGTTATAATAGAAAATATTTGATAAATTCGATAATTATACTATTTTTTTCCATTGTAATACCTTGCCGTTGCTCCAAGACCGCAAGCAAACATGTAACAAATGGCTTCTGTATTTATACTGAAGATATAATCATCGAAACTCAGTGAAAATATTCGTAACAAATCAATATAGAAACACAAAGAAGTAAAGCTTATACCAAATTGCTATCAGTGAAGTGTTTGTTTTTGAATTTGGCATCATTCCTGCTAGCAAAACTAGAAGCTCAAATGCCCACTCCTCTAAGCTGCCAAAATAATAAGCAATTTATAATTCTTCACAAATACGAAAATCATAATCGGTTTCTAGTCGTCTGTCATAACTCCAACCAGAAGGTGGATTCAGACTATCAGTGGCTGTAAGACTATGATAATTGCACTTGATGCTGCCAAAAATAGCACTTCTAAGCACTTCCAAACACGCTTTTAGATAAATAAACGAGTCTCCTCTTTAATAGTTCAGAATTTAGATGAGGTCATTGAGGTGGTTCCTATAAGCCAAATATCTTGAGTTCAAGTCTCGCAACAACTGATTTATTGAAATTATTTAAGTGTCACGTGTTTAATATAAAATGAACCTGGCGTTCACACAAGAATATGTGTTGATCTTGTTGGAAAGAAAATAAATTAAATGGTGAATGAGATGTAAAAACAATTTTGATTTCAAATTCTCTTATTAAATTTTTCATTGAATTGGAATAAATTATGAGATATAACAATAATTTTGATTTCAAATTTTCTTGTTAATTTTCAACTGAAATAGTGGTTACAAAGCCTTAGAAGCTATTGTAACATAATTTGATGTAAATATAACATTAGCTACGAAAATTGAAAGCCCCCTCGTCCTAGTACTATATCAGGAGCTGTTCTCCCTTCTTATTCCATACATCAAAATTTTGAGAGTTCTCCCATCTCTCTAAATTTCTCCCTCTCTTTGTTTTAAAAGCGTTGCTCTTAGTAGTTTAGATAATTGTTTCTAGTTCGGTGATACAATTATGAGCATTCTCAATTCACCTAAAGCAATGACGAGGTGTTAGACAATTGCTTTCATCCATTAGATCCTGTAAGATAGATGCTATCAGTCCTCCTATACTACCGCAGGGGGGAACGGGGGAATCCATTTTAAGGAAACTACATGCAACACAAGTCTTGATTCCTTCCAATATCGTTACTTCATCAACAATCAAATTTTCTCTCTTTTACTGTCACTTTGTTTATATTATAATATTTCTTTCATTATTTTATAATTCCAGCTATATTTCTAATTTCTTTTTGTATTTTCCTAGCAAATTTAAGCCTCAAGAAGAAAGGATTAAGTTAAGCCATTCGAACTAACCACACCATGGCTGCAGAGGGTAAAGCTAGCTTCAAGTTGGTGACAATGAAACTGTATGACTCCAGTGACAATCCATTCCAAGTGTGCGCAAACTTCTTTGCATAAAGAACGTACATTCCTAGGACAATAACTAAAATCCATAACGAAATTGAAGCAGCCAATGCTGCTCCCTCGATACCGAAAGAAGTCCAATGAACCAAAGCATAAGTTATCCCGACATGAACGATTAGCACAAAAAATGAGCACATGAACAGGGGTGAAACGACTGATTGCATCTGAAGAAAACGCAAAATATTTTGCAGAAGTCCATATGCAAATAATCCAGGTACGAGATATTTCAAATACAGAGATGCTGCCTTTGATATTTGAGGATCCTGATGTAACAGTGTAAGAATAAATTCTGAATACCACCAGAGAATGGATACAACAATAGTGAAAAGGCACGATACAATGCAAGATGTCTGTAGATATATTCCCAGCATCTCGTATAATTTTGCGCCGTATCCTTGCCCACAGTGTCTCGAGTGCACCACTTAGGCCAACCAAGAATAAATTTCATCAATTTCTTGTTCTAAAATGTCAGTAAATTAATAAAAGAAGTGGCGACGTAGAGTAAATTTCATATTGTCCCCCAAAAAAAAAAAAAAAAAAA
>NC_036240.1:7563636-7578470 GCF_002742605.1 Olea europaea var. sylvestris
GAGCTCCCCAAGGTGGCCGACGAACATTACAGAGACCAAAGTGATAAAACAGTAAGAAGCATTCGCAAGAATCAGTGGCACCGATAATGAAATCTGATCCTTGGCCTCTTCCACGTCCAACAGCTTGTTCAATTTCCACCACCAACTCTCCGCCTCCGCTTCCTTTGTTTGTAATAGAGGATTCTCCGCCCCCGGAGCACCGCTTCTTAAACCCATAACCACCAACTCGACGTGTTTCCTCCGCTTACACTTCAATTTCAGATTAGAGGAATTGAGATTATGATATGATTTTATAATGCACATGAATGATGCATTTTTGCATGTATAATTTATTCTAAAATGTCGCTTTTTTCTATTTTCCTTATTTTACACAATCTAGATATTTATTATTTTTTGAAAGGTGGTGTTAGCAGGGAAATCATGTGGGATTATTGAGGTTGATAGAAGAAGAGAAAGAAAACAAATAAATTAGTGTGGTTGGTGGAAAAAGAAAATTTAAAATCTTGCGCCTTTTTAGACGACTTCTTGCACCCTCTAGATAAGGAGGAAGAGTGTTCATTGTACATCACATATCCTCCAAAATATCCTCACGTTTGAGTAAATATCGAAGAAAAATCATAATTTTCATTAAATTTTTAAGGGAAAATTGTAGCAGAAGCTTCAAACTTTTGAAACATTAATAGACTTTTTCCAAACATTTGATTTGTTGCAACCACCACCCTTAACTTTTCCAAACCTTGCAGGTGAAGCCTTTTTGAACGATTTCTATCCACAATTTCGTTGTTAACCAAAAGTTTAATTTTGACCATATTTTTAATACTTTAGAAAGGGGTAAAAGAGTAAATTTCTATTTATCACATTAAATAATAATTAAATTAAAAGAAAAAAAAGAGAGGCTTCTTCTTCTCACCCCATGCCCATCCCCATCCCCACCCCCAACTCAAACCCAAAATCCACACCAACCACCGCCACCTCCACCTCCGCCTCCGCCTCAATCAAGAGTCTTGTGCCTCCAATCTTTCAGCTTGAGATCCATTTTTAGCACGGTAATTGTTCTAATTGGAAATGATATTTTTGAAAGAATTGTAACGCAGTTCAAATTTGACCCGTTTCGTTAGTAACCTAGAATGCTGCTACCAAACCATCAAGTGTAGTTTCTTTCACTCTTTCAGGATTTCCAAACCAGTACAAGAGATCAAATTAGCTATGCCCATTTCGAAGAAATCAAGTGTGTAATCTCTCTTACCAGTGCTTCTTCATTTTGCAGTTCAATCAGAAAGATAGGTTTAAGAAGAGGAGAAAATGCAATCCCTTCATCGCATATTTACCCAACTATCTATTAAAACCAACATCAAAACCCCAAACCTTAGGGTTTTATCCGATTTACCAAAATGTTTTTCCACTGAAAATGGAAGTGGCAATAATAACAAGAAAGAACCCGATTGGGCAGCCCATTTCGATGGGACAGGGTCGTCCGACTCCGACCCGTTGGGATGGGACCTGGGTCCGTCCTCGTCATCTACTGGGCTAATGTAGGTGAGACGCTCTACTCTTAATTTCATTAATTAATTAATTAATTTATTCCTTAAATTAAAGTCATATTAGGATTTAGCAATTTGTTTTTAACTCAAGTAAGCATTTTGCAATAAACTCCTAATACATCAAAGGAAATCAAAGTAGTAATACAAAGAGTTAAAAAAACCGTCAAGTTTATATTATACCAAAAGAGAATTCTGTTTTACAAAATACACCTCATGACCCATTAGTCATACAAATTGCACAATTAAGCAATAACAAAAACTATAAATAGGGGATACTTGTGAGATTTGCCATATCTTGTCTCCCATCATTTTCACTTCTTAAGGTATGTATTTTCTTTAAATTAATTACTTCGAAAATTTTTTTAGTTAAATTATTTATTTAGATATTTATTTATTTATTTTAAGTACCTAGTTGGTTTATAAATAGGAATTAAAATGTGTGGTTTTAGGGTTCTTTAATGGTTGATAAAAGATAATATTATAGTTAGTTTAATTAATAAAAATAAAGGAAGATAAATTATAATTTTTCCATTTCAAAATCTTAGCTTTGAAAATTTTAAAATTTATAAATTAGCTCAAGATATATTGAGTTTTAGTTTATTTTGCTTGCATTATTAAAGATTATATAAAATACATTTGGGCGAAATGTAGTAAAGAAGAAGTGAGTAGGGATAGAAAATAACTTGGTAAAATAGTTGTCAATATCATCATGAGAATGGTTATGAAAATTGGACCACTATTTTATATATATATATATACATACTTGTGTTAATTGAAATGAAAAGTGGATCAAGCATGATATAGGAAAATAATATGGTAGTGCATTGGCTAGCTTAAATTGTACGTGTAATAATTTTATGGAGGTTATTTAATGACGGCAATGAGAATTTCACTTATATTATTATTGTTATTATTATTATTACTATTAGTTGATGGTAAACTAATTTCATTAATTTTTTTAGGGTATATTATTAAGTAACCTATATTATCTTATAAGTTTAGTTTAGATGTGATAATTGAGAAATAATAAGATAAGATATGATTAATATAGAGGTTATTGTATTAATGCATACATCGATCAAGGAAGTCGCGAAAAAGGTAAATATGATGTTTTTCAACTACAGTACAAGATACATTAATATGTGTAATTATGTGTTTATATGTGTTTTTCTCTTTTTACTATGTGACATGGTAGCATGTTACATGTGCATTGAGTTTATTTGGAAAACGTATGTATGATTACGTTTTCAAGATCATGCATACTTTTGTTATCATGCTGATTGAGTTGTAGTTGAAAATTTTGAATGTGAATTACATTATAGATGTACCGTACTATTGTGTCCGAATAAATATACCGTTTGAGGCTCCTGACGGTCATTAAGGGTAGCCAAGATAAGGTATTGGGAGTTCGGCACCTATATATACAAGCGGTGTCAGGAGGTCCCTTGATGGCCTTGGGACTGTGAATAGGCACTTGAAGCACTGTATACATGTGTAGGCCAGGCCTTCAATTTGTATATATGATATATTGATGTGGCATCCTGAGTCTCGGTGGGCAATGACGGATGCGTTGATATTGGTTTGCGGGCAAGAAAAGTCATGTTAATTTTGAGCTCATTCGGTACACTATGATAAGGATTTGGGCCCATGTATGCTTGACATGCGTCATTGCATCATCATATTTACTGAACTCTATGGTTCACGTTTTGTATTTTGTACTGTAGCGGCCCCCACGAAAAATTGAAATTGTCCGTACCACCAGACATGCCTAAATTACTGAGGACCTCATAGCTATACATGTTATATATAGGCGTATACTCACTATACACGTTTTTATACGATGGTTGACGAGGAAGAAGAGATCGAAACTTTTGAAGACGGTGAGAATTTTGTAATTATGATGATTGATGTTTATGATTTGGTTACTTGTCGTTATGTAAATACTATAATGTATGTAGAGTAGACAACAAGGTGCCATTATGTAAAATAGGGAAAAAAAAAAAAAAAGGTGCCCAGTAAAAGAGTGGTGTACATGAAAGGATTTTGAGAAACTTTAACATACAGCCAAATCAGCCTGTTGTAGAATAGATCTATAGCAAACTTTTGAAAAATCTGTTGCAAAACTCATAATACGGCAAGCTGATTTGGAGGTATGTTAAAGTTTCTCAAAATCCTTTCATTTTCACCACTCTTTTACTAGGGACCTTTTTTTTTTCCTATTTTACATAATGGCACATTGTTGCCGACTCTACATACATTATAGTATTTACATAACGACAAGTGACCAAATCATAAACATCAATCATCACCATTACAAAATCCTCACCATCTTCAAAAGTTTTGATCTCTTCTTCCTCGTCAACCATCATATAAAAACGTGTACAGTGAGTACGCCTATATATAACATGTATAGCCATGAGGTCCTCAGTAATTTCGGCATGTTTGGTGGTACGAACAATTTCAATTTTTCGTGGGGGCATCTACAGTACAAAATACAAAACGTGAACCATAGAATTCAGTAAATATGATAATGCGATGATGCATGTCAAGTATACATGGGCCCAAATCCTTATTATAGTGCACCGAATGAGTTCAAAATTAACATGGCTTTTCTTGCCCGCAAACCAATATCTACGCATCCATCGTTGCCCACCGAGGATGTCACATCAGTATATCATATATACAAATTCAAGGCCTGACCTACACATATATGCAGTGCTTCAAATGCCTATCCGCAGTCCCAAGGCCATCAAGGGACCTCTTGACACCGCTTGTATATATAGGTGCCGAACTTCCAATACCTTATCCTTGGCTACCCTTAATGACAGTCAGGAGCCTCAAGCGGTATAGTTATTCGGATACAATAGTACGGTACATCTATAATGTGATTCACATTCAAAATTTTCAATTACAACTCAATTAGCATGATAACAAAAGTATGTATGATCTTGAAAACGTAATTATACATACATTTTCCAAATAAACTCAATGCATATGTAACATGCTACCATGTCACATGGTAAAAAGAGACAAGCACATATAAAAACATAATTACACATATTAATGTATCTTGTACTGTAGTTGAAAAACATCATATTTACCTTTTTCGCGACTTCCTTGATCGATGTCTACATTGATACAATAACCTTTATATTAATCATATCTTATCTTATTATTTCTAAGATAATTTATGTTACTTAATAATATACCCAAAAAAAAATAATGAAATTAGTTTACCATCAACTAATAGTAATAAACAATAATAATATAAGTGAAATTTTTGTTACCGTCATTAAATAACCTCCATAAAATTATTACACGTGCGATTTAAGCTAGCCAATGTACTACCATATTATTTTCCTATTTCATGCTTGATCCACTTTTCATTTCAATTAACACAAGTGTGTGTGTGTGTGTGTGTGTGTATTTATATATATTTAGACCCATTAGTAAATTTTCTTATTCAATCCATAATCTTCTTTACCACATTTCCATCATATCTCATCATTGATACTATGCATTATAGCAATTTTTTCTTCATATCTTATCACAAAACTAGATCAAAGTAATTTAAGCTTAAGCCTCAAGTACTAATTGTTTTCTTTCTTCCCATTTAAATTTACCATGTTTATATATATAAATATAATAGTGGCCCAATTTTCATAACCATTATCATGATGATATTGACAACTATTATACCAAGTTATTTTCTATCCCTACTCACTCCTTCTTTACTACATTTCCCCCAAATGTATTTTATACAATCTTTAATAATGCAAGCAAAATAAACTAAAACTCAATATATCTTGAGCTAATTTATAAATTTTAAAATTTCCAAAGTTAAGATTTTGAAATGGAAAAATTATAATTTATCTTCCTTGATTTTTATTGATTAAACTAACTATAATATTATCTTTTATCAACCATTAAAGAACCCTAAAACCACACATTTTAATTCCTATTTATAAACCAACTAGGTACTTAAAATAAATAAATAAATAATTTCACTAAAATTTTTTTTCGAAGTAATTAACTTAAAGAAAATACATACCTTAAGAAGTGAAAATGATGGGAGACAAGGTATGGCAAATCTCATAAGTATCCCCTATCTATAGTTTTTGTTAGGGGTTAGTTGTGCAATTTCACAAATTGCACATCTAATCCCTAGGATAATGTGTTATTTTTTGATTGGTTATAAAATTGCATCTTTAGACCTTGGACCACATATGCAATTCTTTCTTTGTTTATAAAATTGCATATTTAACCCTTGGGCAAATATTCAATTATAGAATTGCATTTTCAATCTTCATAATATTATTTTAATTACAATCCCTAATAACATTTATTCTATCATTAAATTAAGTTCCTAAAGTTAAAAACAAACTCTCTAAAATATAAAAATCTTTATTAGAAAATTTGGGATGTCACGGAAGGAGCACTTTGACAGTGAAGTCGTTGGACTGAAGGTGGAGCCTGATTTTGATAGAGATCGGACCAATGGCTGTTTGAGTTGGAGGTGGGTGAGAGGAAGAAGATAGGGGGTTGTGTTTTTTTATTTTTTAATTTAATTATTATTTAATGTGATAATTGGACATCTACTCTTTTACCCCTTCTTAAAATATTAAAAATGTGGTCAAAGTTAAATTTTTGGTCAACTAATTGAATTGTGGATGGCAACCGTCTAAAAGGACTTCACCTGCAATGTTTGGAAAGGGTGGGGGTGACGGCTTCAACAAATCAAATGTTTGGGAAAAGTTTGCTAATGTTTCAAAGATTTGGGGAAAATCTGCTAATGTTTTAAAGGTTTGGAGCTTCTAGTGCAATTTCCACAATTTTTAATTATAATTTCATCAACCTTTGTCAAAGGAGCTTTAAAAATTGTTTTGATCTTAAACAAGATGAAGTCTTGTAGTTTAAACCCGTAACCACCGACTCACCGATTTTCCTCATCCACGTACTCTTTAGTATATCCCTGTTTGGTAAGAATTAAAATCTAAATTTTTATAAAAAAAAAAGTTAACAATTAATTTTAATTACATACATGGGTAAATTTATATTTATTTATATTTTTCATTAGCTTTTCTCTCACAAGTGAATCAGCTTTTTCATTTATTTTTTTTGGGGTTGATCGAAAAAGAAAAAGGAAGCCATTTTGCTCAATTTCCACTTTTAGACCGTCAAGTAGTAAAGTTATGTTTCCATTCCTCTCCTTAGGGACGAATCTAGGATTAGATCCAAGACCGGGCTATAAAATTTTAAATCGGGCTACTACGTGGAAAAAAAATAAATTTACACATAAAAAACTAATTTTTTTTACCAAAAAAAATAAAAAAATACCTTTTGAAAAAAGTTGTTGGCCTTGGGGGGGGGGGGCTACAACCTTGCCCTGCCCCCCCAAATCCGTCCCTGCCTCTCCTTGTTAATTGTAGTAGTATTTTAGTAAATCAAGTAATGTTATTCATCATCAATTGTGAGCACTATTTAGTGATTCATTATCAAATATGGTTGTGAAAATGAATAAAGGGACTCGCAATCATTTGAACCCGAAATAATGAATAAACATCTTTCTAGTAATGCTTTCCTCTATATTTTATAATGAATAATGTTATTTAGCACCTATCTAGATTTAATTGAAATCGAAATTATGTGATTCATATAATCGTATCTCTCATTTAATACCACCTAGATGGGTGTCAAATAGCATTAACCCTCGCAAAAGCTAAATAATTGACGTAGGTAAAGCAATGTCATTTTTTGAACTTGAAAAAGATTTGGAGAAGATGATTGGAGGGTTTAGCCATTGGTTTTGAAGATTGGATGAGCTTATAGGAGAACATCACGGGGCGGGGTCCATTGGTGTTGAAAATTGAGGCAATTGGCTGGCTGGCTAATTTATTATTATTGTTGTTGTTGTTATTTTTTTCTTTTATATTTTATATTAAAATAAAATAAGTAATAAAACACAGCAGTAATTTTAGCTAAAATTTGACTTTTTAACAATTAAATAGATGGAAACCGCTTTTTGATAACTTAGATACGACGGAATCAAGCATTTGGAGATCCAAATGTTATGAATGAAAAGTTGAGAACTATTTTGTAATTGTTGAAGAGTATAACTAATTTTTTCTTATGTACCTGGGTACAACACATACAGAATGTATATGCATTGTTTTAATGGGAATCAATTCAATAATGACATTAGGGTGGATCTTGAAAACATTCATTTTATTTCAAAAATAAACTTTCTCCCTTCTTTTGCTAGTTTCCAATACATCATGCTCGAGTAGAGGCACTCATCAGGCTCCTCTTCAGCCCAGAAGTTCGTTTTTGGCGACTAGCTCCTTTACCCTATTGACTTAGATGAGCAAGCTAAAGCTAATATATAAAATCAATCAAATGAATGAAATATATACATGCCTGTATATATATTTGAATGTAACATAAGCTATTATGTCTAGGGACACCTGGTAATCTATATATTCCAATTATTGAAAGTGTACCCTGTGAGGACCAACTTTAATCAGTGATAAACTATCACAATTTCAATACCTGTTAAGTGTTAAATTTGTATGTAAATGTGAACAGTACATACACATTTAGAGAGGAGTTTGGTGTGGGAGGTAATGGCCCTTGTGGTCATCACAAACCTTATACTCTCTTTTTATCTCAACATGTACTTGTTTCTTGCTTTTTCTTCCTACCTTTTTCTCACCATGCCTTGAGCTTCATTATTACAACTTGCCATCTCTTTGCAATTATCAGTTCATCCATAATGAAAATCAAGAAAATGTTGGAAAATGGATTTGAGGAAGAAGAAAAGGGAGAAGAGGGTGAAATGGAGGATTTTAAGGAGAGTAATTTGACGAAGGAAAGGTTTAATCTTGGTGGTGGTGGTGGTATTACTGGAATGAGTGCTCAGGTCGGTGCTGGTGGAGGGGTGGCTCAGCCGTGGTGTGTGGTGGACAAGTGTGAGGTTGATCTGAGAGGTTGCAAGAAGTATTATCAAAGGCACAAGGTTTGTGAGATCCATTCCAAGGCTCCTGAGGTTATTGTTTCAGGGGTGAGGCAGAGATTCTGTCAGCAGTGCAGCAGGTTTGGATAAGCTCTCGAAAATTACTTAAATAAATTAGTAGTTTTCGTTGGTCACCATTTGAAATAGGTTGCTTGTGACCTAGGGTCAAAATAATTAACTTTTCTTAGTATCAGTAGATAAATTAAACTATCTAAACATATTTGAAAACAAAAATTTACTTGGTTATAGTTGATTGTAAGTTCAGGCAAAATGCTCACTGCGGGATTTTAAGTATTTATTCCTAGTGTAATTTGGCAACTTCTGGCATTTGTATTGGCATTTGGCCCTCTCGTGAGTCTGTACTGTGTACAGTTTAAGATAATTTCTTTATTCATCTTCTTTCTTGAATGACTAACATAAGTTTATACCCAAGGATTTTTACCTATACCTAGGATGTTTGAGTCAATTTTTTCCCTAGCTAAGCTAAAGTTAGACCGAAATTGACCTTCTGTGTCATCCAGTATGGAAAAGTTAATTGTGATTGAGATTAATTTAGCAGTAAAATAGCCCAGAACTGGAACAAGACTGTCCGGTTTCTCTAAAACAGGACCACTTCAAATTCACAAGTTTTTCGCTAGAACCACAACGAAGAGTCCACAACTAAGAAATATAAGGTAGACTAATTGAAACCTCATGCCTAATTTTACGTCTCCAACTGTTGAGAATGAAGTGGAAATCTCTCCACCCTTTCTCCATTTTTAGTCTTAAAATGAGAAAGTAGGAAGAACCATCGCTGCTGCATAATTATACTCTACCACAGTAAACTGAAAACCAGGGAGATAGAGTTCAGTCGAGCAATATAGGAGAATGACTTCCTCCTGGTCAAATAATTATTCTCAAGGGTCTTCTTTTCTCTGTATCTGAGCTCAACTTTCTTGATCTGATTGAAGAGAGTAATCACAATATAGAAGAGTTCAAGATAATGTCTGCATATATTCAAGGTTCAGTTGAGGACTGTTCTCCTCTACCGTAATATATATGTCTCTTCAAATGTTTGCTGAAATGTACTTGTCTTTGCTATTAAGATTTCACGAGGTCTCAGAATTCGATCAGACAAAGAGGAGTTGCCGCACGCGTTTAGCAGGCCACAATGAGCGGCGTAGGCAGAGCTCTTCAAGACTCATGAAGAGGGCTCAAACCTCACAGGATTCAAGGACAGAGTCCAGGGAGCTTAATGGCTTTCTCTGAGAAGCAAAGTTACAAGATCGCCCGAATGTCTCTCTAGGATATGCTTACTCTCTTCTGTCATGAAATTACAAATTTATTCCCCGACCCCTTTCAGGATGTTCTTTTGAGCTATTGCGCGTCACAGGATTAAGAACATTGCAACCGCAAGTTCATTATTAGCTTTCTTTTAGTCTAGATGTAGCAGTTTCTGGAGACTAATATGATATAGTGGATTTGGTGCCAGGTCCTATGATATTTACTTTTCTATCTCTGTATCATAACATTTGTACTCTTATGGCATTTTTCTGTTTGAGTTGATGCGACCTAGTATACATGGTTTCAGTAAGGCCATCTGCAAAGACTGAAGTCTAAGAAAGCACGGATACGAATGCTGACAAATACGTTTTGTGCATTTATTCGGATTATATTACTAAACTTCTACATCATCAAAATATTGAGTTCTACTTGGTTTGGGTTAATTGAAAAAGAAAGAAGGATCAAGAAGGATGAAATTTGGATATAAGTGAATTCGGGATCCGAGTAGGTTTTTATCATCATATTTTTATGAAACTTGCGTTTAATTATAATCTTGCATTGATTTAAGTTAAATTAGGTCTTACATTCATAAGTAGATCATTAGATCATAGTTTAGTTATAAAAAAATCACAAATTTCTATTGTTTCAATTAAAGCTAAGTTAATTCGAATTTGAATTAGTACAATGTTTATGAGAACGATATTTAGACTCAAAATTTATTTTACTACTTATTATTGACAGTGCACTTGCATTAATTTAAATCGAAAAGATATCGTAACAATTTTTTGACGTCATTGCCATTTTATTTATTTTTTTCTTCTCTATCAAATTACTTCAGTGCTGCTATTTTTTTCTCTTTTGGGCAATTTATATATTTGAGTGCTACTCCTCTGTATATTTAATTGAGTTATCAAATTACTTCACACACACACACACAAATATATATATATATGAGTGCTACACGACGAAATCCAAGTCTTAACATGTTATTAGAATTACTACACATTTTTAAGTATTGGTGCTCCATAGGATTGGATACGTAACAAGTTTATAAGTATTGGTGCTTCTTAAGCTGGGATGAGAAATCGCCCACAAATACAATACAATATAACACCACATCCCATTTGTCAAAACATTTGAAGATTACGATGACATTGAAAATGCTGGTTAATTACCTCCTCTAACCAATGAACGGAAATTTTCAACATTAGAAGATTATAACAGCATTGAAAAAGTTGGTGAATAACCTCCTCTAACAAAGGAATTGAAGTTTTCACCCAATAGCACAAACTAGAACTTGATTGCTCATGTCTTTGTAATTAACAAGAACACTGAAAACTGCTGAGCTCGGCTCAATTTATTGAAAAAATTAAAATCTTGCGAACTTCAACTGAGATGACCTAATTGGCAAGTCAAATTTGGAAAATTACACGACCTTGGAGAGGTACAGCCAGGGGAAATGTGCATAATTGCGAAGGTTCTCGAATTGGAAGAGGGAACGAAAAAAATCTTCACTGAAAGCTTGAATCAATATATTGAATAAAATTCTCAAATACCTACCCAAGAAAAAAAAAAAAAAGACGAAATGAGGAGAAATTGAGCTCCTTTGGTCGGGTAGAATTATATGGGCAAGCTCCAATCGATTGAGGAGGAGGTAGGTTTTTGTCGTCACATGTCTCGTCCATTTCTGTCTTCTATTATTATTAATTTGTTAGCATTCTTTCAATTAGACATTACTCTGCTTTACCCTATCTTCATATTTTGGCATGGCTGGCTGGATGCCACTTGATCACCTTAGCCCATATCCGATTCACATACGAATTCGAACTCAATTAATTATTAACTGAGAATCGTGTAGCACTCAAATATATAAATTGCCTTTTTATATCACTCTTTTTAATAAGGTTGACCTTCTCAAAAGGAACCCAAGTTTTAACATGTTATCAGAGCTCATTAAACTCCAATAAGCAGTTTCAAAATTGGTTTGATCAAAACGAGCCCCCATTTTACGGGATATATAAAAGGATAAAATTTCACATTGAATAAATATGAAAATATAGAGCAACATATAATGATTTGAGCCACCCCTTTCAATAAAATTGACCAGACCCCGAGTCTTAACAATGCCCTCCTCTTTTTATACCAAATTATTCGGATAATAAAGTTACACATGAAAAGAACTTCAAGAAGTAATTCTTCCAGCATTCCTTAACATGAATAGAAATAGCATTTGCTGTATAATTCCTTATACCAGAAAAAGATTATAACCGATTGATCCATAAATATATAATTTAATTATATTATAATGAAGTACTGATAATGCTATACTCTCATCCGTTACAAGCAGCAGTTTCATAGTTTTATATCTACATGCACAAGCCATCTCTCTACAGCATCAAGAAACATTTATTATCATCTAGAAGGATGATAAATTTTATTTTTCTTCCTCGGCACTCCTAGTTGGATGAGTATCAATATTGAATTCAGACTCGTCTCCGTCAACAATCATTCCTCTGTTCCGGTAAGCATACACATACACGATAACATTGATGTCACAGGAATATAAATGTCGAAATTCTAAGAAGAAAAATGCTTATGGTAAAGAAGAAAGTGAAAACAATACCTATCAAGAACAAATTTCCCTTCTTTATATTTCTGGCTCTGCTCGTGAGCTGTCACCTGGAAGATTAAAACAGAATATTTAGATAAATTGAACTCATAAGCAACTTGAAGAAGTCTAAATGAAAATGAATTTATTCAGATGCAAGAGATTACAATTTTCCAGCCAACTATTTGCCCACAAATGCAGCAAAATATCAAAATATATCTGCTACGGTTTGCATTCCAGTAAACATCATTCTCTCCTCTGCAGTTCCAACTTTGATGTTTGCTCTGATCATAAAGCAGTAAACACTATCAGTCACACTAGCAAAGTTTCGGGTTAGTTACCAAACTTAGTTTTTTCCAAAGTGATCGCTCAAATGAAAATCTCAGTATCCTGCCGGAAAGTCCAAAGTGGAAGTCCACAAATTGAACTTGAACTTGAACTTTGTTGTGCACGATGAGTGGATAACTCTTTCGTTACCAGACCAAGTTAAGAAATCTTTGCAAAACTAACCCATGTGTTTTTTTTCTTTTTTTCTTCTTCATTTTTTTTAATCCCTTGACACTAAAAGAACCTTAATTCTCTCATAATAAATGAAGAAACTTTATTTCGGTGAGGAGCTTACGCATTTTTAAAGAGGTATGCCTTTCCATTGCAGCAGTGAAATGCCTGAACAAATAACACAGCACAAAATAAACATAAAAATCTTACCACAATCCAAAAAAAGTCTAAAAGGAAGAAAAAACAAAGAAAATCTCATAGTTGAGACAAAAGCTAAAAGATCTGAATTCAAGCAAGCAATATAAATTATTCGATTATCTACCCATGCATAAAAAGATTTATCAAGTTCAGATCCAAAATATTCAATTGCACAAGGTAAAAATTTCCCACGAATTAACAGATTAAAGTACCTTGGATACAAGTTCATCAGCCAGAACTAAAGGGGTTTTGCAGAATTTGCATTTGTACGTCCTGCCTTCAAGATCCACCACAGATATCCCTTCCATCTCTCTTTCACACTCGCACACAAATGGATTCGCTTGAGCAGAAATTTTATACCAAGAATTCTACTATTGATTGAATCCAACAAGGGAAGTTTGGGTTAATTAACTTTGCACTACTACTTAGTCATTCAACTTAAAAATGTAATTCAATGATCACTAAACTTCGCCAAGTGTTACTACTTTATAATCGAACTTTAAAATGTATCTTAATAATCACTGAACTTTACACCGTATTACCTATCCATCACTCAAATGAAAAAATTCGTTAAGTCCAACAAATGACGTCAACTTGAGTGACGAATGAATAACACGGTGCAAAGTTCGGTGAACATTGAGATGCATTTTAAAGTTCTATTATAAAGTAGTAACACTTGACGAAATTCAGTGACCATTGAGTTACGTTTTTAAGTTAGTGACTAAGTAGTAACATAGGGCAAAGTTCTATGACCATTAAGATATATTTTTAAATTGAATTAGAATCTCATTTTCTAAAATAATAATAATAATAATAATAATAGATTCTTAAACAGTGATTTGACATCATTCAACCACACATTTTTCAATAAAATAATATTACACGCAAATTCAAAAAAATTTCTTATTTTTTAATTACACATTTTCCATCAATATACTATTCAAAAATTCATTTTATCCCTCAAAATGGGATCAAACAAGGGCTAAGCTTCTCAAATTGACCTCTATGAAAGAAGAAATAAAAGAAGATGAAGTGAAAAAAGAGGAAACAAAAATCAGAGACCTATAAATTAAATAAAAATAGAATTGTTGCTAATATTCATCCATCACCGTGAAAATGTATGTTTGATTTTTAGATCAACTGGTATCAGTTCACCGTATCTCAAACTCCGCATAAATAGATTGAAAGAAAAACAGTTGGAACGCTAAAAGAAATTGACGAAGAAAGATTAAATAAAAGTACAAAAATGTTCGAATAGTGCCAATGTAACTGAGGTCGATTTGATTTTTCAACCATATTATTATTTAGTTACTGAATTTAAAAATGTAACTCAATGGTCATTGAATTTTGTCAAATGTTACTACTTCATAATCGAACTTTAAAATATATCTCAATGGTCATCGAACTTTGCACCGTGTTACCTATCCGTCATTCAAGTTGACACCGTTTGTTGGACTTAACGGATTTTTTCAGTTGAGTGACGGAAAGGTAATATGGTGCAAAGTTCGGTAACCATTGAGATACATTTTAAAGTTCAGTTATGAAGTATTAACACTTGACGAAGTTCAATGACCATTGAGTTACGTTTTTAAGTTCAGTGATTAAGTAGTAACATAGGATAAAGTTCAATTACCATTCATATAATTAACCCGAAAAAAAAAACTATAATTTATCAAAATTTAATTGAATGTCAGATATAATGTCGATCAGTATA
>NC_036240.1:7580960-7583169 GCF_002742605.1 Olea europaea var. sylvestris
AATTGTGATGTGGCTCTCATACCTCACTTCAATTTCTTCGCACTAACCTAATTAAGCAAAACCTAGCTTCATAAAGTTTGATAAATGGGGGCTATATGACGACTTAATAAAGATTTGGACGAATTTTTTCATTGGTGACTGAATGTGCAACTATAATGGAAGCTTAAGAAGAAAATTGTTCGTTTTAAAGTATGAGATTTAACTTGCTACTCGGGAAATGGGTAGATGAGCAATTATGCAATTTTCTCTATTGGAAATGGGCTGTTGGATTTTGTCCATGCTGTCTTATAATTTCTTGTAGGGTGCCTTGAAATGTCGTGACCAGATAAAGTGGTGTGCGGTCCCCTGCTTATGATAGAAATTGATGAAATGTACTCAACAAACAAAGAAAGTACTAGACGTGATATCATGGAAGATTTTACCGAAGTTGATAAAGACGACGAATAAGTGGCAATTATGTACGACTAACCCAAGTTTGGGCTCTGATAGATATTTGCTTATACATTTGGACTTTTTCTCCACTGACGAACAAAGTAAGATCCTAAAAGGACCATGAAAAAGTTAATTATTTTGAATTGAACTATATTCGTTAAAAACATTGGATTTCAATATGAAGTTTACAGAATATCTCCAATGAAGCGTGTTTGCTGTGATCATGGTGAGTTTTTTCTAGTTTTGTTTCTTCTACTGTACAAATTGGAGTTTGCTGGCGGTTCCTGTAAGTATTATGCCATAGGTCCAATCGACTTTGGACATAAATACTTTTATATATAATTAATGCAATTAAATGGCAGATCTATTATTTAACTAATAGACATGTAAGTCACGATTCACAAGTGGTTTATACTGATGCAGTGGAGTAGTATTTCTGTCAAGATTAAGCAACACCCCAACTGTCAAAACTGAGCAAATAAACATTGGGATTGGACCAAAGATCCAAAGCAGCAAATTCATGGCAAAATAAAGTGATCTGATGCCAATGAGCCAGAAATTACTTCCTCTTATCACTTCGTTCTCAACATATCTTACTGGGATATCACTATTTGGCATGCTTATGAGGAAATTGGCATGAACTAAATACCTTGCTGTCTGAAAAAAACAAACAAAAGCAACCAGGAAGCAGGAGAGAAGAGCTATATATTTTATGGAAACAATAGATGAATCTATGCTACCGTAAACAAAACTGCTTCTAAAAATGTTTACAGAGGAACTCCCAATCCATGCACCAATCAAGGAACTGAGAACAAGGGAGATTGAAGAAAGTGAAGTTGCTGCAGATATGTTGCTGCTGATCACACTCACTGCCGGTCCCCTATCCTTGACATCAACCTGCAAATCATGTACGTTTCAACTCGATTAAGCCAAATTCAATACATTTATATTGCATCTAAGTCTAGTGACTATAGAGAAATTGACAGTTTTCTGACCTCAGACATTCTTTCAACCCAAGCCCTTTTGTTATGATTCTCCAACCCCATGATTGTGGTTTGAGGGAACTTCAAGTATCTGTACAGAAGGAATAGATGATATCCAAACATAAGAAGTAAACCACTTGGGACCAAAACAAGATCCAAGTAGTCCTTCCTCCAAATCAGTCCCATCTTCACTCATGCAACAGCTAGTACACGGATTGGAACTCTTGAAGGGGCCACCAACCGCCCGAATTACTGCAGCAAACCCTCTCTTTACTCGTTAGCGTTTATTCTCTTTCAATCTACAAGGCGAGGTCTGTCTTTTTCCTCTTGTTTATGGACAAAGAAATAAGTAGTCTTTATTATTTTGCTAATCTTGATTAAACATGAATTATCATGGACATATTATATTATGGATTAGGTTAATCTTTATTTGGTCAGTGGATATGCATCATCGTGCAGGATACGCTTGCATAATAAGTTATTATCAATTGTTTAATTTTTTGAGTCTTAATTTTTTAAGTCAATTTACAGAAAGAAATCATTTCCACGAAAGGACCGGAGGAAAAAGTCAACGCTAAACCAGATTGTCCTGTCTGCCAGCTTAAATCCATATGGGCTATTTTAAAAAATGTCTAATGGGTGTCAATTGAAAAATGTTTACTTTTTAAATTTAGCACTAAACTGTCTATTATGTCCTTAATGAAAAAGAAGAAGCGATTTATTTATTTTTTCAATTTGTTAGGGATTTCGAGAAGTAGCTTCCATGAGAAGTTACATTAAAATGATATTATCGA
>NC_036240.1:7584220-7588383 GCF_002742605.1 Olea europaea var. sylvestris
TCTGAATTGAAAGTTTTAAGGGAAGTGATAACTGCAAACATTTATGGAGCAATTGATGTATTGGATTACATTAAGAAAATGATCTGTTGTTATGCAAATGTCTGGATTGCTTATAGAGTATTATTGACTATTCTTGTTACAGTTGCCTCTGCTGAAAGAAGTTTTTCAAAGTTGAAATTTATTAAATCTTATCTTCGATCATCCATGTCACAAAAGCGATTAAATGGATTAGCTATGATTTCTATTGAAAAAAATATGTTGGACAAACTTGATGTTAGTAGTTTGATTACTAATTTTACATCTCAAAATGTGAGAATGTTAAATCTTATGCTAGCCTAATCTTACGGGTTGTGAAAGAAGTTTTATTTGTTATTCTACCTTTCGAATTGTATGAAGTTTTCTTTCTAATATAAAAGTGTTAATTATTTAAATATTTACATATTGTTAGACTTGTAAAATAAATTTTGTGTTGAGGGGCCCCATAATAATTAAACGACCTAGGACTTCTAAATTCTCAGGATCGGCCCTGTATGGACTTCACATGGGTGGCATTTTTATTGAATCGGGCCACATTATACATCAAAACATGCTACACAAATAAGTGAAATCATTCTTAGGACAATTACAATTATAAATAGGGAAAAATTCATACATCAAGTATTAAATATGCACCAGTTCAATTTCCAGAGATTAAGTTTAACAATTTCAAAATTTAAGTATTAATTTAATATTTTAATTATAAATAATAATATAATATTAGATTAAATTAATCTACCCACCCCAACCCCACTCCCACTTCAGCGTACCCATCCATCGTCATTCCCTCGTACTGTCCTCGACATCCATCCATCATTGGTATCTACCCATCAACATTCAACCTCGCAATTACCAACATCTAAATAACTTCATTGGAAGAAAGATAGAATTTATAAAGATAGCCAACAATTCCTTTAGCGGGGAAATGATAATTGAGTGTCGCCGACTTTCATGGTAGAGATAGAGGGAGAAATATTGTGGCTGTCGGAGATGATTGACAGAGCGTTGTCGACAACTGAGCAATGTTGGTGTAGCTTAAATCTATTTTTTAAAATTAGAAATTGAAAAGCAGCCTCTAGTGTAATTTATAGAGTACTTATTGGAGCAAATAACTTCAATTACCACCGTTGAAATCTAGTTAATTGAATTTGTGATCAATTCGAAGAACTCAGGTCAGAGGTATCAATGGCGTGCAAGTAGATCTCTTGAATTTGTTATAAGTGACATATACACTTTGACATATGATATGTTATATGTGACCTGTGACCCTATGGACATTGATTTATGACCAATTTTAATTTATCCGTGACATATAGACATTGATATGTGACATACTCATAGTGACATATGACATGTGGACATTGATATGTAACCTATATACAATGACTACATACAATGACCATTGATCTATAACCTATGGAGTGTGACTTGTGACATACAAACATGATTTGTGACTTGTTTTATTTGATCTGTGATCTATGCACTTTGACATATGACATGTTACATGTAACCTAGGACTTTAATAGACATTGATCTATGACAAATTTTAATTTATATATGTGACGTGTTATGACATACTCATTGTGACCTGTGACTTGTGGAAATTGATCTGTGACCCACACACAATGACCATTGTTATATGATCTATACAATATGACTGGTGACCTGTGGAGCGTGACTCACAATATACAAACATGATTTGTGACCTTCTGTTTAATATGTGATTTGTAAATATTTATACATGACCAATGCACGATAACCAGTGACCTGATACATGCGACCTGTGACCTATCACCACTACAAGCATCACCAGTAGATATCAACACAACATTTGACATAACTCTATGAACATGTGACCACCACCAACACTACAAGCACCACAACCTCAAAATTCACCATCACAAAATCACCACAAAACCACCTCAAAAATACCACAAAAGGCCTTATAAACCACCGCAAAATCACCACAAAACCGCTGCAAAACCACGACAAAAATTACCAAAAATCATCACATAAACTACTG
This sequence comes from Olea europaea var. sylvestris, assembly GCF_002742605.1. Classification (NCBI taxonomy): domain Eukaryota; kingdom Viridiplantae; phylum Streptophyta; class Magnoliopsida; order Lamiales; family Oleaceae; genus Olea; species Olea europaea. Next base: position 7,586,280 of record NC_036240.1, read on the forward strand.
CAAACAACCACAAAAATTACCAAAAACTCCCCACACAAACTACCACAAACCACCACAAAATCATTGTAGCAACAATCTGAGCCCTAATCGAAAAATTGCAAAAGTAAGATCTTAAAAATTGGTTTATGCTTCTTGCTTCGTGAGAAGTAGAGGAGAAATGATAGAAAGAGGGAATTTAGAGTCAAAATGATAGGGAGAGATATTAATAGAGAGCGTAAGTTAGAGAGAGAGAGAGAGAGAGAGAGAGAGAGAGAGAAAATTGGGATTAAATCCTGGCTCTAGGTAGGTTAGAGTAGGGATGTAAATTATGCTCATCGGCCCGCCCGAGCAGGCCCGGCTCGTGGCTCGGGTGGAGCACGGGCCATTTCGGTTCGAGCCGGCTAGTTAAATAAAAAAATGTCAGCAAAAAATAAAATAAAATTATAAACACATTTAAAACTGCCTTAATAGCCAGGCAGCAAATTTGCAACCTCAGCAGGTAGAAAAATGTTCGGGTTGAGCCTAAATTTTTTGGCCGATATTATTAGGAAAATGTGTTGATGACAGATATATTACAATGCACCATTATTGTGTGACCTTGCATGTGTTGAACCTTTTCTATTGATACGGTAATTTCTGCAGTAGTTTCATTCTTGTGCTATAATTGATTAAGAGAAATATAAATTTACCTTGAAATGTAAGTGATTAAGATTAAATTTTCAAGTGTTAGCATGAATTTTATTGATAATAAGCAAGATTTTCCACTAAAAGCGGCCTCACTCTCACTGATATCGGGTCCAATAAACCATTTTTTTCAGTTCTGCATATATATACACCTTCTATAACTAGCTAAAGATCAAGATAGAAATTAAAAAATAGATTTTAATAAGGATTTTATAACAGGAGTTTGATTTGATAGAATATATTAATATAACAGTTATGATATTTTGATGCAATTATAGTTTGTTACCTTTTTAACTTCTTTTAGTTTATTTGTTCTATAAATACTGGAGTTTATTCAATGTAATAGACAACTATGAACAAAGATTGATTTTCCTTTGCCCTCAATTCTTCTCTTCTTGAACCCTGTTTCTTTTCTTAATCTTCGATTGCATGTTGCTAAATCATACGCTCATCGTCTCTCTCAATATGCTAAGATTGCCCCAGTTGTGTTAGCCGCCCATCCCATAACCCGGTTCCCTTGACTGTCTTCAAAGGTACGAGGGGTTGTCATGACATGTTCACGTGTGCTATCGGTGGCCTTCAAAACTTATTCATTTTTAGTCACAATGACATGCAAAAATGGCCAAAATTGCTGATCTAACCATCTCATTGCCAATGCAAATCTCCACTTGGTTTTTCGTTGTTACTTGAAAATAAAGCCGTCACTCCATTTCGAGTGCCACATTGCTTGCTATGTGGCAAAATTTTCGGCCCTCTAGCACAGATGGCATTGCAGACAGGATTTCTGGCCTAAAAATGTGTATATAAATATATAATTACAGGCATCCTATATATCTCTCTCTCATTCTTCTTGGGTCTCTCTTACTTCGTTTCAGTTTGTGAAATTAAGGATGTCTTTTTCTTCAATTCTCTTGTTCTTTGTAACAGTTTGGTTGCTCAATTCAATTCTGTATTCTGCGAAGCCAGATGATGCTAGTTATGGAGATGGCACAGTATCACCGCCAAATGGTTGTAACAACTGCACCATTTGTCAATATCCCTGCCACCCTCAGCCGCCACCGCCGTCTGGATACCAATCATACGGCACTCCGCCACCACCTCAGGTGGCGCAAGGCAACTGTCCACCGGCACCGGCTGCTCCTGTTCAGTGCGGTCAATATGCACCTCCAATGCCTCTTTATTCTCCTTATAACAACTACTCGGGATCGTATTCTTTCCAAATTCCGATGATCAAACCTTTTATTTTCAAGGGATCTTCTGCTGTTTTCTTGTCGTTGATTCTCTTACTTGTTTCTCTGGTCTGAAGAAATCCAACCCCACGAACCCCTCTTTTGTATTTTATTATTTCATAGTAACTTGTACACAATGGATCAAGTAATGAAATTGTATGGTTTTATTTGATTCCTCTACTGGGAATTCAACGTCTTAGAATGTTGAAATG
>NC_036240.1:7589728-7610255 GCF_002742605.1 Olea europaea var. sylvestris
GAAATAAAAAAAAAAAAAACACACACACACACACACGCACGCACACACAAAACATATTTTGAAGAAAAATCTTTATTAGAAATATTAAGTCCCTGTTCTGTAAATTTCAATAAAAGTTGATGAAATATGTTGTTGAAAAGTTATGAATTTCATAAAATATGTAATTAAAATTAATATTACCTTGAACTTAAATTAGAATCTTAATTTTAATTTCTTCCCACGCTAAATCCTCATCCATTAATCCTTATGAAACAAGGTGTATATCCAAAAATTTTAGAAACAATTGTGACCGTTGAAAAAAAGCAACAGTTAAATTATAAAAAATGCACAATCATAATACATTAGGTTTAAATCCACCATTGACCATCTAACTTTATATTTAGTGTCACCAAAACCATCCAATTTAATTTTGTTTCATCTGGCCATCAAATTTGATTTTATTTCACCATGACCACCCAATTTTATATAACATTTCATCATAACCACCTAATCTCATATAAAGTTTTACTATGATTATCCAACTTCTGTTCACTAATCTATAATATATAAAGTACCACATCAAATGAAAAATCAATTTTTGGACGATTCTAACCTTACTACAAGTCAATTATTTCAATAATACATTACTTTCACATTTCAATATGTATTTAACATTACAATTATGTATCTCACCATTTACGCGAATGTATAAGCTAATATTTATTTCAGGGGTTTGCATTTGCATTTATCTCGTATTTAGATCAAAATGGTACAAAATTAATTACACTATATGTTTTGGAGACTATCCAATTACTTCAGGAGTAAATAAATTATTCAAGTTCATGTACACTTATTTATTTTTAAGATTATTCATTTAATCTGTGATATAAATTTATTATTCGAGGTCACATACACACCATTGTCTAAATTATTTTTTCAAGATCACATGTATATAATTTTTTTTTTATATTCATTAATTCAAATTGATTGAATTCCATGTTTATGAATATATTTGATTGTTAGATGTAAATGAATTAATCTCTCAACCATTCAGTGAGCTGCTTGAATGCCTTGTCCCTACAAACTGTATGTTCACATAAACAATTTTTTATATTCACAGGTTTTCAAATATTATTTTTACAGCACTTATAAAATATTTCAAAATAAAGTGCACAGTGCAATTCATATTTACCTAGAACTAGTTTTAAAAGGGGTAAAACAGTCATTTGCATTGTATATAAAATAAATTTTAAAAAACAAAAAAAAATATTTAAAAAATATAATATAATAAAAAATTATTTAAAAATAGTTACTTAAAAAATTAAAAAAACTTATTTTATAAAACTGTTAATTAAAAAAAAAAACTATTTTTAAGTAATTTTTTTAAAATAAGTTTTTATTTTATTATATTTTCTTAAATAAATTTTTATTTTATTTTTTAAAATTTATTTTATATATAATGCAAAGTTACCGTTTTACCCTTTTTAAAATGAGTGAAAAGAAGTTGGTAGTCATAGTGAAATGTTATATGAAATTGGATGATCATGATAAAACTTTTTATGAAATTAGGTGGCATGGTGAAATAAAATAAAATTGGGAGGCCAATAAAATTGGATGAAATAAAATCAAATTAAGCTACCACAACGATACTAATACAAAGTTGGATGGCAGATTTAACCCTAACATTACAAGAGTTAATTGTTCCAATGGTAACTGAAATTAGGTGGATGTATTCGATTGGCCACTGAACTTTAAAATATCGAGTTTTCATTACTGAATTTTGAAAAATGTCGAGTTTTGGTCATTAAACTTAGGTCCATATCTTTGAGTGATCACTGAAGTTTAAAATGTCACGTTTTGATCACTGAACTTAGGTCAACGTCTTCCATTGCTCGCTAAACTTAGGTTCATGTTTTAGATTGTTCACTGAAATTTAAAATGTCGAGTTTTGACCACTGAATTTTGGAATATGCCGTACGTTACTCATTAGCATAACTCTTGAATTTTAAAAAATATCGAATTTACATTAAAAAATGTACAAAATTTTTCAAAATTCAGTGAGTAGTGTACAATATTTTTCAAAGTTCAGTAAGTAATGTACAATATTTTTCAAAGTTCAATTATTAAAACTGAACATTTTAAACTATATTGAGTAATCGAAGATATGGACTTACGTTCAATCATCAAAACTCAATATTTTAAAATTTAGTGTCAATTGAAAATATGAACTTAACTTCAGTGGCCATTAAAACAATTAACTCACATTACAACAATACGGAGAACATTAACAGGTAATCTTCCATGAAAACTTCTCTCTCTAAATTTGGGGAAATATTTTCCTCTACCTTTCTTTCCAGATTACTTGATTTCTCCCTTTGATCGTCTTTTAATTGGGTAATTATTTTAAGTTTTCTAATCAATTTTCAAATTTTATTCTTATTTCAGTTTTCTTTTTGTTGTATTGTTATTATCTGGTTTTAAATATAGAAATATGTATACATGCAATGCCTGCATTTGTCTTTTGAAGACATAATCTTTGTGGGTTTTTGTTGGGTTGTAGGTTGTCTGGCCATTGATCACTATTTAAATTTCTAATGAATTTCTGAAGATTAGGGTTTCACTTTTTTTTTTTTTTTTTTTTTTTTTTTGGGTTTTTTTTTATTTCTTTTTTTTTTTTTTTTTTTTTTTTTTTGTGGTTTTGTTTTTTCGATTTTTGCAGGAGTTACTAGTAATTTATTGCGATTTATCATTTATCGCTGGTAATTATTAAAGGTGGAAGTGTGAGAAATCCTGAAACTTTTTGATGATAAAAAGGTGAATTCATCTTTGTGTTTGTTTTGTTGTGTTTTTTATTAGATGATTGTTTTTGGGCTTCACAGTCATCAATTACATGGTCTTCCACTGTGAAATTACCGGGGAAAAAGGATTGATTGTTATTTGGCTATGTAGGTTTCATTTACTTTTTATCTGATTGCTGGAAAAGAAAAATACTAAACTTGAGTTATAATATTCCTTTTTTCTTTTCCCCTCTGATGAAAACTTGAATGCCTTTTGTTATTTATAACCGGTAAACAATTTGCTGTGTGCTATTAAAAGCTGCACTTTTACTTGACACAATCTATCAGAAAGATTTAATCTAATGTTGGAAATTCCTAAAATTTCCATTTTACTTGGTTTGCTTCAAGTGTTCTGGAATTATTTAAGCTGTTTTCGTTGGGGTACATTTAGGAAAGATTGAATTGGTTGAAATAAGTACAATTGCATACGGAGTCATGACTATATGATTCTGTCAGCCAAAAAGGTTATTAGGTCCACAAGTATCAAATTTGCAAGAAAGTTGTTTTGATATCCCTCTTCTAGATTCTTGGAGCTTATCGATATGGTTACTCTATAAATGTTGTTTAATGGTTCAAGTGTATTCTTGTAACTTCACTAGTGAGCAGAGGCATGTAGACAATAAAGTCGTAATTTTATTTTTACAGCTGTCTTTCCGTGATCAGCTTTAATTTCACTTAATGATTTTGTGTTTTACTCGTTCTGTGGTATTGTTGTGTTGCTGCAAGTTTCAGACACCTGTCAAAATCTTTTATTTTATTTGTTTCATGGATCTCTAATTTCTGTTCAACTGTTATAAAGTTATTGCATAATTTTATGGTCTATACTCGCAATGCACTAGTAATTCCAGGTGAATAATGTTTTTTTTTTTTTTAAAGTGAACACTACTGGATTATGAACTCATGGAGTTCTCCTGAAGTGAAGGACTCGTCTCATGGTTTCAGTTTGCTTTATCTTATATCATTTTTCTGTTGATTTCGACGATGTGTCGGAATCAGATAATCTGTATGCTGTAACATAATGAGCTGAAATAAGATTGTGTTTTGACGTTTCATTGGAGGACTCTATGTTGATAAATCATATTATGAACTGACCACCTGATTTCTCTCTGTCATGTTCAGTGAGTTCACTTGAAATTTATCTTTTGTTCTATAACAGTTTTCGTCTGGGTTCAATTATTAATTATGTATATTCTCATCTTTGTGCAGGCATCTCATACAACATGCATCGGAGCACACAGTTCGGGGGTCATATGATTGATTCGCAAACAAATCAGCAAGGTCCCAGTCATTTACATCCTGAATCTTGTATCTTTTATGGGACTGCTTCAAACTTTCTTCAGCCTAATATCCATTCCATGGTTCCTGCTCCAGGGAACCCTTGTAATTTTAATTATCAACATACACCAGAACATCATGATGGTGCTTTATTCTATGGGTTGACACAGTACAGTGCTGTCCACCATCAGCCTCCGGCCTCAAATCTCGATTTAACTGTTGCCGCGCCATCCGGTCATTATAATCCATATGTGGCACCTCCATCTGGTATTAGGGATTTCCCTGTTCCGGTAAATCATGGGGTGCATGATCAGTTGTCACTATCAAGCACTCACAGAACTGTTGGTATTCCTACAGAGAACTACAGAAGAATCATTCCTTACATGGATGGAGTCGGAGGCTCATTTAAGATGAAGAATGTTGAAGGTTTTCCTGGAAATTATTATTATCATAATGCTTTAGTGGGCCTTAGTTCTGTTATTTCTCCTGTGACTTCAAGGCCGACTGAGTCCGTTGCTGCTTCTTTTCTGCCACCTGAGTATGCAGGTGATGACCCTACATCAATGGTCGAAAGTGGATCTCATGGAAGTTTGAGTAATAGACCTGGTATAGTTAGACCTGAATCTGCTATGGCACAAAACCCTAATCATTTTCAAGGAAATCATGTCGCTCAATCATGGCAGTTTCCCAGCAATCCTTGGTTGAACATGCATTTTAACAATGGTGATAACGGCCCTTGTTGGAACCAGGCTCTCAATTCACCCTATGCGCATGGTAAATGTGCCTTTTTATTTTTATAAATTATTCTCGGCCTTTGTTGCCATCATTTGTTTTGAATTTCTGGTTTCTGTTCTGATGATTTTCTCTATGTGCCTCCTCACTCCCTTCTCTAATTCTTGGCATCTCAGCAAATGTGAATGGACCTTATGTTGAAGCTGGGAATATTGGCGTACAAGGTTATCAAATGACAGCCATTAACAGAAGTTCCAGTGGTTTTCATCGTTCTCCCATTGCTCAGGGCCACCCCCATCTTCATCATCCATCTCCACCTACGCAAGGGGTTGGAAGATATAATTATAACTTTCCGTCTCAAGTGGCTGCATCTTCACTTAGAACATCGACAATCAGTTCTTCAAATAGTGGCGTCAATGCTCTCCAGGATGTTGCAGATGCTGGGCCTACATTTGTAGCACCTGTTTTGCCAACAGGCTTTGGGTTGTACGAACCTCATAGAATGGAACTCGTACTTGATTCAAATGCAAGGCACCACAACCTCCCTCATTTGAGGGTTCTGCCAGAAGATGTAATATTCTTATTGTTATTTTAGTTTGAGCGTTTTCCTGCATGAACTTCTGTTTCATTTAAATACCTTTTAGTTTTGTCATAACTGGCTAATTTGGTTGATGACTATGTTTTTTATATTGATGTGTTTGATGAACTAGAGACTTATAGTAATTTTTCTTTTTGATGGATGGACATTTTTAGGGAGTTGCCATGCTAGAGATTCCCGGCTATAATGAAGCAGGAGATTCTATAGATCGACACTGGGATATGCGTCTGGATATAGATCACATGTCGTATGAGGTAACTGAGGAGGTTACATTGATCTGATATGATTTATTTTTAAGATTTTAGAGCAGTTTATGAAAATGGTTTTCCTCAACAGTGTGACCATGTGATGTATAGTTGTACGAGGGTAAAGACACTGTTAAGTTACTGAACTTATGGTGTTGCCGTACTTTTATCACCAGTTTTCTTTTTATCTTTTTGTTCCAATCGAATCATTTTACAATTTATGCATTCCTCCCTGTCGCTTGTTGTAAATAGTCCATTAATGCATTTATTTTGTTGTTTAAATTGGCAAAAATGCTTTTTTCTAAAAAATAAATGTATTTATGAAGCACATATTTGTAAAATTACATCTTGGCAATATGGAGAATGAAACCAATGCATTAATGGATCTTTTAAGCTGCATCATCAGTGATGTCATACAAGTTGGCAAATCCCTTACTTCTGCCAGATGGGGATAGATAGAGTACTGAAACTAAAGCAAAGCAAATTCATTGACGAATTTGGACCAAAATGTAAGGCAAATCTGTTACTTTCGCCAGATGGAGGTAGATAGAGTGCTGAAACTAAAGCAAAAGCGCAATTCATTGACGAATTTGAACCAAAAAAGCTTGATGACCAAAGAAACATAAGTTCGGAGAAAAACAATAATTTTCACCCTTAAGTGACCTGTGACACAATTTTTCTGAACTTGATGTTTTCTTTGACAGGAGCTTCTTGCACTGGGGGATCAGATTGGTAATGTTGGCACTGGATTGTCTGAAGAAGCCATTCAAAATAATTTGAGAACAAGAACTATCACTTCATCGGCACCTTGTTCCAATATTGAAGAGGCAGCATGCTTGGATCAGAAAGTCAATTTATGTGTCATATGCCAGGTATTATTCTATATTATGATATGGAACTAAATGATGTTAGATTATGTTTATTATTTAATTGTATCAATTATCTTTCATTGTGGAACTAATCTTGAATAAAATACAAGTGATACAAGTGTAACAATACCAGGTATTATTCTATATTATGATATGGAACTAAATGATGTTAGATTATGTTTATTATTTAATTGTATCAATTATCTTTCATTGTGGAACTAATCTTGAATAAAATAAAAGTGATACAAGTGTAACAATACATAAGTTGCTGATGTTTCCATCCCTTCTGCATGACATATCCTTCCTCTCCCTCTATCTCCCACCCTATGCAACAGAATGAAAGCAGGAGGCTTACAGATTTTTTGTTTGGATCAAAACTACAGTTAAAGGTTCTTTGAACCCGATTTTTGGGAGAATAGATTTTGTAGTAGTGATTTTTTTTTTTTTTTGGGGGGGAGAATTTGTGATGAAAAAGTGAGGAAAAGTTGTGTCCATGAGTAAAATTATTTTATTGGGAGAACGTGTGGTTGAAAATGAAATTAAGAAAAAAATGAGTTTTTAAATAATGGGGTTCAATGAGGGGCTAAGTTACTTTCATTGTTGTTTCACTTGGTTCACCAAAATTGTTTAGTAGGTCATTTAACTTTCATTTTTGTTTTAGTTTAGGTATTTTGCCTCGTTGAATTAACACTAATGTGTCGTGATTAAGTAAAATGATGACATGGTATGAAAAAATAAATTGTAGTCCATTATTTGATCGTGTAGTTTGGCAAAAATGTTTATTTTTGGAAAAGTTGCAATTTCGAAATGGATTTCTTTAAAGAAAAAAGAAAGAAAGGAAGAAAGCACGATTTGTTCAACAAGACGCTGTTTACGATTTGTTCAACAAGACGCTGTTTTGCCTAATTCGACAATAAATACGAGGCACCAACAATTTTTTCATGCCACATCAGCATTTCACATTTCCGTTAAGTCAGCTGGTGGAGGTGGACAGAGTGCCTAAATTGAAACAAACGTGTTCGGTGACTAACTTGGACCAAAAAAAGGTCGATGGCCAAAGTGAAACAATGCTATAAGTTGAGTGATTAAAGTTTGCCCTTGACCCAAACTTTGTATGTAGACCAAAAGGTGCCCCTTGTGAGCACGTACCGTGAATAGCTGCTTCCATTGTTATAATTGGATATTGTATGAAGCAAACCTTTACATTGATGTTTGTTTGCTCAATCTTACTCTTATGTAGATCGATTATGAGGATCAAGAAAATATTGGGATCTTGAATTGTGGACACGAATGCCATGGAGATTGCATAAAGAAGTGGCTGCTCGTGAAAAATACTTGTCCCATATGCAAATCAACGGCATTGATAATTGACAGGAAGGATGTGTAAATAAAGGAGGCATTTGTAGTTGAAAGACCAGTTTAACAAACAGGGCCTTCTGTCATTTTACAAACATTCATAGTATGAACTTTTTGGTTATGTATTTATGTAAATGCTTTCAGGCATAAAGTGGCAGTCAACATTTGTCCAGTTGCTGGCTTTTGTGTCTGTCTCTTGCAAAGTGTACAGATTTTCTCATTTGTTTGTTGAATTCTGCATGGAACCCTCTATTTACTACTAGTTGATTTATTCTGCTGAATGCTCAAAGGATTTTGCTTTTATCTTTTTCCTCAAAAGGGTTTGAATATTGGGTTGGCCTGTTTTGAAAAACTGATGCTACCTCAGATCTTATGTACAGATGGGTGAACTTCTGGAACAAATTCAATTTTGAGTAATTCTAGCAGGCAGTTTCTTTTAGTTCTGAAATCCTTGATTCTTTAAGCATTCTCACCATTGATAAGATTAGGAAAGTAATAAGGAACTGAAATACGATACGATTCAATATCTAAATCAGAACACTCGGGAATGTCTGGTTGTAACTACTCATTCATCAACTATAAGAAACATTGAAAATCACTGTTTTGAAGAATTTTAATCCAGATACCACGCAAACTGCAGTATAATACAACAGCAGATCAGAGCACACAAATGGAACAGTACAGATTGAAAGAAAAAACGAACAACACATCTCTAACTCCAAAACTGAGCAGCTCTAGCCCTAGCTCTAGCTTAGGACAATCACTGAAAGTATAGCGACAACAAAAAGAAATAGCACCGTCTGAAAGGTTAATGGAATTCAAGGAGAACGCAACACCCACTGATTCACGAGTCTTGTGATTAGACTGAGCAACAACCAACCTTCTTCACCGCTGAAACGTCCTCCTTGGTCCCAACGTCTATGGTTTGCCCTTTGGGCAGGGCAGCAGGGTCATCTCCAATATCAAGTGCCTTCCGACTAACCACATGGTATATTTGGGTGAGTACTTCCGTAAAAGCATTCCCGACATTCATAGACTCGAGTGCAGATGTCTCCATAAAGTATGTATTTTCTCTCTCGGCAAAAGCCTTGCCATCCTCAGTGGAGACGGCACGTAGATGACGTAAATCAGCCTTGTTGCCCACAAGCATTATAACAATATTCTGGTCTGTGTGATCTCGGAGCTCTTTCAACCATCTTTCAACATTCTCGAATGTGACATGTCGAGTGACATCATAAACAAGCAAAGCACCAACTGCCCCCCGGTAGTATGCACTTGTGATTGCACGGTATCTTAAGACAAATTAAAAAATTGAGAATCAAGAAACTTAAACATGTGATATAAACAAATAACAGGCATATATATTTAGTTCTGCACACCTATTCTTGCCTCAGATAAATTATAATGAATTCACGACGAGAAAGATGGTGCAATATGTTTGCAACTGAAAAAACTTTCAAGGGATACAAGCACACACATATATCCTGAATCATATCTTTCGACTTCAATATTGCAGTTTCTTAGTTACTCTTGTGCAATGAAAACTGCAGAAAAGGTAGACATTTTTATTTAAACTTCGAAACATAATCCAACTATTAAAACCTCAGAACTTCGAGAGAGGGTGCTTTACTTGCCACAACAATCTAACCATAGTCCTTAAGCCTGTCCCGAAACTTCATTCTGATTGCAAAAAAATTGAAGTTCATAGCAATTTATTTGTCTGTCTTCTACTTTTTTTTGTACCAAACATGACCTAAAGTTTTTCCTCATTAATTTGAACCCCACCACTAATAAACCCTAATTTCTCCAGTTCTTTACAACAAGATCAAAGAATTCGAATTCCAATAATTTCGTAACAAACTCAACAATAAAAAAGTTTAAATTACAAAAAAAAATTAAAAGTATAATCAGCGAGTGATAAACTATGGTACCGTTCTTGGCCGGCGGTGTCCCAAATCTGGGCTTTAACGATCTTATCTTCTACACTAATGCTTCGGGTGGCGAATTCTACGCCGATGGTGGACTTTGACTCCAAACTGAACTCGTTGCGCGTGAATCTCGATAGTAAATTCGACTTTCCAACCCCAGAATCGCCAATCAAAACCACTTTGAACAGGTAATCGTAATCATCTTCCGCCCTGTATCCTCCCGCCATCTTAATATACAAGTTTACGTCTTTCTAGTTATACATGAAGAAACCCAGTAAATGCTAGTATGGGTTGGGAATTTAAGAGCAAGAGAAATCAAGAAAATTGGGCAACAGGGTATATGGTTGAGCCAGCTTTTACCAGCTGGTTTAAAAGGTGATTGAACGATGTAAATCAGTTGGGAATTTGATGATGCCTATTGCAGCACATATTGTTACATCTTTTATTTTATTTTTTTATTTTTGCCGTTTTTAATGTTGTATTGGATCGATGAATTACGCTCAACAAATGTGTGGCAATGTAGTAGAAATTTATTGACACCTTGCAGGAAAAAGAGAAAAAAAATAAAAAAAATTACAACTTTAAGGAGTTTATGTTTTTTGAAATAAGTCATTTGTACTTGTTTGTTGACACTTTAGGTTACCCGACCCCATTACTACTCTCACATGAGGTCAGGTCCCATGTGGGGGTCATGACATGGGATCCGACCCCCATGTGAGAGGAGGAGTTGGATCCGAGTAAATCAAAGTGTAAACAAATAAGGACAAGTAGCATGATTTATGTTATTTTGCAAATTGTTTGAATGGCATTCTCAATTTTGATATGGTGAAAAATTATGTTACTTCTAACTTGTTAGTATAAATCTCTTAAATAATCGTTGTAAATATTCTTCTTCTTTTTATATATCTTCATTCAACTGAATTGGTTTCGACAGACGAAGAAAGATCTAAATTGAAACTTCGAAAGAAAGGCAACATACAATACATTAATTAGTTCGCAATCCGCCATAAGTCGATGAAAGCTACTGATATATCGAGTTCCTTTTGGGGATTTTGGACAACAATGGGGAGTAAAAATCAGTTAATAAGTATCAAAAACAATTATCTCATCGACAAATATACGAGGAGAGCGCGAGTAAGTTCAATGAGGTCGGAACTCGTCATCTTACTTTCATTGTAGAATAATGATACATGGAACTAAAAATGTCATTGTTAATTATCAGGAAACCTTATCAGCCAGTTCAAGTATTAAATACATAAACGACATCAAAATGCCAAATTCCTAAATTCAGGCTTAAGCCTTGTACAGGAGGAAAATACTAATTATAGACAAGATAAATTTTGATCTTATTCATCATCGAATCCGTCGTGCCCCTTCTTCCTCTCATGCATGTCAAGGTGAATTGAATTGTACACAATCGAGCCGTACGCCCGATCCGTAATTTTATTGATCGAAGAGACATGTCATATCAATCCTATAATTCTAGACTCATGACTCACATGGGTGAATGTGAACAATTTTTTATTATTATTTTATTTTCTTTAGAAAATTATCCGGTAAAAGAAATGTGTTGAGTCCGACTTATTTATTTACTATTATTATTTTGTTTTCTTTCATTTGGCATTATGCAAAGGAGATCAATCTTTGAAACGAATGATCCTTTGCCTCTCCTATAATTCAACTGAATCTTTTATTTCATATCAGAATAACACAATATGAGGCCCACCCGGGGTCACATCGGCACATAAGCTACAAAACGAATGTGTAAAAGGTATAAATATATAATTACAAATAATTATGTTTAAAAATAAGTAGAAATCGGATATGAATAAGTGAATAATAATTGTGAATTTAAAGAAAAAAAAAAACATATGAATAAAAAGTTATTTGACTTTTAGCGAGTGTTTATAAACACTTGCCGAACATACCCTATAATATTAATAAATTAGTTTTCTTCTAGATTATCGGCGCAAGGACCATTTCAGTAGAAGTGATTTATATATCTTGGAACTTCATACAAACTTGGAATGTATTTTGTATGTTGAAATGAAGAGTGAAGTGTTAGCATTTTTAAACAATCAAAGGTTGCTCTTGAATGTGGATAATAGAGCTCTTAAGCAGAGGATGGCAGCATTGGCTCAGCCGCTCAAGATAAAATTTTCATAGATGGAAAGCTTTTCAATTTTTAAGGGATTCATAGAAAATTGTCGTATCTCACTCACGTCTCTCTTTCTTAATCATTTTACATCATGTTCAATTTAGCAGACTAATCGTACCCACTATAGCCTTGGATTCGATCAAGATCACTCAAAATATCGGAAGTTGAATACCTTCTACATAAATAAAAATGTGCAAGATGTCATATATCTCCTTTCTTTAATTATGTTCAACGTACTAAATATGCCCTTTACAATTTTGGATTGACGGAGCTTGCTATACAATACTAGACAAGTTAGGACAAAAAACAACATTTCGCATGTGTATGTTCTTTAATCATATCTTGTTCAGCATACTATGTTTCTTAATTTTGTTAATAAACTTTCTTTGAATATAGCCAATGACAGCCACCAAGAACCGCTGAAGAAGGAGATGGAGAAGTCGAGACAAATATGTGAAGAACAAAACACCATAAATAAATAGTTCTAGAAGCGTTATTTGATCCCTCTTTTACAATAGGAAGTGCTTTAGAGACTCCAAGCAAATAGTGTTAGCTAATTCTTCAAGCCTTAATCGTATTGTAGAAGCACAAATGAAATCTGGATAAGGAACAAATTTTTAAAAAAAAAAATCGATTTTAGGTTTAGAAATTGACATGCTTTGATTAACAAATTTGGGATGTTTTCTATATGATTTCTCATATATTTATTCTCGCCTAAATTGCTTTTTAGCTCTTTCTTTTCCATATTTTGGGACAAAAACTAGAATTCTAGAATCTTGTTGTTAGCTTAATTTTAAGCGTATAACATCTTCGTTTTTCCATTTGCTACTTATTGAAGAACACGCAAGATCTAGATTTCCTTCAATACTAAGAGGAAATAGCATATGGAAAGAGAAAATCAGAGCAATGGACCTTATATATAACCAATTGGAAGTTGGATTGGAATTTTTCTATATGATTTCTCATCTATTTATACTCAAATTCTTAGTGAAGAATTACTAAAACACGAAAGAACAAAGAGCACCTCTTGGAGAAAAATAAAAAAAACCCACTCCACCTTCCTTCCCTCGTGTTTTCACCCCGCCTTCCTTCCCTTGTGTTTTCCTCCGTCGGATCCACTAGTATTTGAACATCTAAAGGTGATTTATTTTTATTTTCTTTTTTGTGACGGGGGAATCCGCAACCGCTACCCTTTGAATACGCACTGGTAAAATCTTCGGATTGATGCAATTGTCTACAAACCACGCCAATCAAATAAATCGCACTAGGCAAGCCTCGTGCGACAGACTTGACTAAGAAGACAGACTTGACTAAGAAAGTGTTGGTAGAGAGAATCGAACTCGTGACCAAAAGTTTCTGCGCTCACCTACTCCACCAATTTGGTCACCCCATATCTAACGATGACTCTTTGATAGAATATTAGATGGTTTCTGTCCATTGCAGACCAATGTGCATTGAAATTAAAAGTCTGGGATCTAAATACAAAAATCGATATTAGGACCCACGTGCTCCATTCGCAAAAGGACGACCGCGATTTATATAAATGATAAATCACATGCAAATCCCTAGTAATTGTAATTTTCCTTAATTACCCTTTGTGTTTTTGTGTTTGTCTGGAACTGAAATTCTCGATAAATGAGAATAGAATGCGATTTATTTAGTTAGTTAATTAATTACAATATTCGCATGCAATATAAAACAATTAATAATAACGCATTTAAAACTCGTGTTAGGATGCTACACTTGACCCACATTTAAAAGAATTTTTTTACTCCTATACAATAATCTTATGGTGTACTTTTCTTCGTATGGACACTGTTTACTGCAAAATAAAAAGTTAAAATAAATTTAAAATTTGGGAAAGGATTGAACTTCTTAGTAAGTTCGTTAATTGTAGCACAAAATTGTAAGTTGCAATTTATGGGACATTAAACTTTTCTTTTTTAAATAAAAAAAAATGTATCCAATGGAAAAAATATATTAGGGTTTGCTAGCCAATTTTTCCGTTAATTTAGACTTTTTTAGGTAGCACATTTTTTTGATCGATTGAAAAAACAGTATAGTGTAATTTGAATTGTACTTTTCAACACATCAAATTGGTGATTTTTGATCGTTTTTCGAAATTTCTTCCAATTTTACACTCTCTAATATAATTAATTACATCCAAATCTATCATAAAAATAAATGAAGCTTGGAAAAAAAGGAAATAAATTCCTCTTCAAATAAATCATTCTCTCCATGTTGAATTATAAGGAGTGATACACATTTACTCTATATTGTTTACATATACATATTTTTCGACATATATGTGATGTATTCTTTTAAAACACTTTCAGAATCATGGGATAATAAGCTCCCAATATAGGTTGAATTATTTAAAAACCCTACTAAAAATTAGAAAGTATAATTATCGATATCCCTAAACTCTCAAGTAAACATTAGTGATCAAAATGTTCAATAGATAATGTTCGTGGCTTTTACCGTGTTTTTTATCGTTGAGATTTGGTGGAATTGTTCTCTTGTTCTTATATAATTGATATGTTACATTATTAATACACATTATGAAGGTCGATTTCTCTTTGAAAATGAATAATTACAAGAATTAATTCAATATACGAACAAGTTTCCCAAAATAATTACTTAATAGATGACAACTTTAATACGAGAATTTTGACATACTTATATGAGAATACATGAAACAGAAACTTGTACACAACGTTTTTGTTCTCCATTTTTGTTTCTTTTAGGGACGGATAGAATACAATGCGGGACGTTAGTGACAGTTTTGGGACAACTGAAAGTTTAAGTACCAAATAGAGCAAGGTGTAAACTTCGAGTACCATTTTAAATTCTTTTATAAGAGAGAATAGCCGCCAGCATGAAATTATTTTATACCATGTGGTGCAAGTGTACAATTAAGTAATGGTAAACTCACAAACTTTCACGTAACCGTCATTGGGTTGTCAACTACGGAGTACCCCAAAAAATTACTTATTTGCAAAGAGACAATAATTATTTGCAAAAATGTCACTATATATGGAAGAAGACTAGGGGATCAGTACTCGTCAACCATGGCTTCTTTCATCGCAAAATCTCTTTATCTCCCATTTCTTCTTCTTCTTCTTCTTCTCTCGACGCCAGTGGTCATAAATAGTCGACGACTGCCCTATGCTTCTTCCGATGAAGTGGTATCGGATGGAGTTGGAAAGTCCGAGTCCGACTCCATAATACGCTTCAAAGGAATGCATTCAGCTGCAGAGGATCAGTGTGTACAAATGTATGGCTTCTTGCCATGCTCGAAAAACATTCCGGGCCATTTGTTCCTTATTTTGGTTTATGAGTATCTTTTGTTTCATGGAGAATCCTATGTTGCCTCTGGAGGTGAAAGGATTTTCAAAATCCTTGGTCCTGGTATATTTGGTGCATGCGCATTTCAGGTTATCGGCTCGCTTCCAGAGGCCTTGATACTCCTCGGTAAGGCCCTCGTGTTTTTTTGCATCTTGTTTTCAATAAATTTGAATCTCTTTCTTTCGATCATAGAGTTTCGACTATGAAGAATATTTTCTATGTAACTTTATATTTTTTTAAGTGATAGGTTCCAAGATTAGGTAGAGAGCACGTCGTCTATTTGATGTAGAAATGTGTCAATTTGTAAATATCAAAATTGTAAATTGAGCTGGCAACTTGAATCAGAAATTTGGCAATTTTGATCTGGATTAAAGTTGACCAAGAAAAGTCCAAGCTCCTGTCCGAATTAATCCTCCTTAGAGCACACAATTAATTATTTTTATGCAAAGTGATAATATACATAGAATCTGAACAATAGTATAATCCAGTATTGCTTCTTGAATATACTAACACGGGTTTTTTTTTGTCGGAAAATATTTTTAAACTTTATTTTTCTTTTGATGTAACAGCATCTGGGCTGCTGAGTAGTAAAGATGTAGCTGAGGAGTGTGTATTAACTGGAGTTGGATTGCTGGCTGGATCAACAATCTTGCTGCTTTCATTGTTATGGGGCACTTGTGTCATCCTTGCTAATCAAGATTATTCCAATCAATTGAAGCCTAATCCTTCATCCACCTCAAAATGCAAAAAACTGAACCCTCTTGAAAGATTTCTCACACCATTATGGCCTGGTTTGTGATCTTTATTTCCCTTTTCTTATTTTCCTACATCTTAATGAGAATTTGGTAGAAAGTGATTTATCTAGTGGACCCCCAAATATATGGACAAATTGATTAGTTTGGCCGTGTTTGGCGGGACTTATGCTTCTACTTCTCGTAGTGGAGCTTTCGGAAAAAGTTACTTTAGGCCAGTTTCCTATAAAAACTCTTCTAGCAAAACAAAACACTTCAAGAAATTATTTTAACAGTTTCAAAAGCAACATTTTAGTTTTAGAAGCAACTTTTGACTTTCCAAAAACCTTGCCAAACGGCCCTTTGTTTGTTGTATTTCTTGAGTGCCTTTAGTAAATTCTCCCTTCATTTTGCTGCAGGTTATGGTGTGATAACAGATCTGTGGACGTGTTATACTGCAAGGATCATGCTTCTTTCAGTGATTCCACTGATGATGATTCAAATTCCCAAAATTTTCCATTTATCTCATGTTGGAGAAAGAATTTGTATTCTGATTACTCTTGTTGTTTCCATCATATTCCTGCTCTCTTACTTCTTCTATCAGGTATTTATTCATCATCTATTAGCATTTACTCGAGGTTGAATTTTCAAAGTGGCTTAGGGACGGAAATTTATATTCTCAAACTAATGGATGGATTGCAATCTTGTTTCACAAATTGAGCAGGTTTTTGAACCTTGGATTCAAAAGAGGCACTTATTGTATATAAAGCACGAGCATTTAGTCATCGACATATTAAAACACGTACAGAATCAAACGATGGGAAGAGTCCTAACTGAGAATGGTTCACCAAATTTATCAGCCATAAGAAGGTACCTTCTGATAAAATAAGTTTTTCTCTACCCAAATATCTGTCGACAAATTTCACCATAGACATACTATTTGCTGCAGGCTATTTGAAGTAACGGACCATGATGGAGATAAGTTCATCTCCCTTCCCGAGCTAAGAGAATTTATAAATGAAATCAGATTTAGAGATATGGGTCCGGACAAGGACAGTGTAACAGAAGATATTATGAAAGAATTTGACTCTAACGATGACAAGAAGATAACAATGGACGAATTTGTAAATGGAATGACAAAATGGCTGGACGAGAGTAAAGGTGCAGTGACTAAAAGATATCACTCGATTAAATCTCTAAAAGATTTGTATCAGGTAACTTATTTACTATGTTATAGTTCTACAAGTACTTTAACATTTCGCTGTTCTTGTGTAAATTTTGGTTTCCATTTAGTGGAATTAACTCGAATAATCCGCCACAGGTCATCAGACCTTGGATTCAAAAGAAAAGGGAAGAACGGGAAGTGATGAAACATCTTGTGCCGCAAATTCTAGAACATCTCGAAAACTCTATACAGGGGGGCCTTTCAACAGAAGATGGAGCTCCTGATATACCTGCTATAAGAAGGTCAAAAAAGCTTTTGAGTCCACTTATTAAAAATGTGCATGTGCCTGACCTTCGATTTTTATTTTTTATTTTTTTAAAAAAGGATCCGGCCGGCACAGATTTTGTCATGGTAATTGATTAGTCAGTGAATTGCAGGTTGTTCAAAGACATTGACAAGGATAACAATGGCTTCATATCAAACGCTGAATTGAAGGATAAGATGAACAATATGAAGCGTGGCATAATACCTTTTGACACAGATGCAGCAGTGTCGAAAATGATGCAGGAACTTGATGTAAGTGGAGATCAGTTGATAAGCGAGGACGAATTCATTACTGGATTGAGCAAATGGCTTAACACATCTTATAATCAAATTCCCAACTCAGAAGATAGTGAAGAAAATATCTATGAAGTAAGTAAAATCTAGATATGTCTTCCGGTTGTGTTCAATTCTGCATATTAAACAAGGTTTTCATTTTTCTAATGCTACATTTGAACAGAAATCATGGGAACAGACTGATAAGCTGGTAGAGAATAAGTTGATTGACAAATCACCATTTGCCTGGTTTAAGGCCATATCTCTTGTGGTTCTTGGGATTGTTACACTCGGGCTTCTAGCAGAACCTCTTATAAATAGTGTTCGGAATTTCTCTACATCTACAAGCACGCCTTCGTTTTTCATTGCTTTCATTTTAGTCCCTGTGGCTACAAATTCAAGAATAGTAATATCTGCTATAAGAGAGGCGCGCAGGAAGAAACTACACACCACTTCATTGACATTTTCCGAGGTACGTTTCTTTCCTTTTACTCATGTAGATATGTCTTGCTAGTTGCTTCATAGAATTGACAATGGGATTTGAATAATGCAGATATATGGGGTTGTGTTCATGAACAACACACTTGGCCTTGCAGTTCTCCTTTCTCTGATCTATTTTCGCGGTTTATCGTGGAATTATTCGCTCGAAGTTCTGATTGTTTTAGCTGTTTCTGCTATTATGGGATGCCTAGCAAGCTTTACCACTGTTTTCCCTATTTGGACATCATTCTTGGCTTTTCTGTTGTACCCTTTGTCTTTGATCCTGGTTTATTTTTTCGGTGATTTTAATTGATTGTCCTAAAACTTGAGGATGTTTAAAATAAGCGGAATCTGTAATTTTTTTTAATTTTTTTTTTTTTTGAAGTGAAAATGACATTTCTTTTAAGTTCTTTTGATGAAATTGTTGCCCCCACGTGAGGTGGAGCCTTTAACTTCACACATGGAAGTCACGTGCCACGTCGACCAGTGCTTGGTCGAAGTGACAGCCTCAGATGCTTGCTCATCGTCTTATAAGAGAGGCAAATTGGGTTTTAAAAAAACTGAGAGGCCTCTTGTGAGAAAATTTTAGAAGAATACTCTCCTTTATTTTCTTCACACTACTCGCCATGCAACGAGAAGTGAGAAAATCGAAATAAACATGAGATTGACCAATTGTTGTTTCCTACAATGTTGCATCAAAAATCCTTTACTTTTACAGATAATTGGGAGTTCGGAAATTAAAGTTTGTTGTTCCTCTAAAGAATCTTGTGAATGAGAGTTTGAAATAAATTTCAGTCTATCATTCAATAATTATCTAAAAAATGACAAAGCAATATTTTAAATTTATTTTGAAAAATTAGAAAGAGAAAACCTAATATTGCAAAGGACATAATTGAGTTAGATAATTAATATGTAAAAAAAAAAAATCAAAATAACAAAGAAATTAATAATAGTAATAAAAAAAGAAATGTCGCTTTCATGAACCTTGGTCCAATTAAGAAATTTATATAAATTCTTCATAATTAAAATGATAATTGCAGCAGCGGTCCAAAATTTTTTCCTCAGACTTTACCTCAATTTTTACTTCGTGTCAGCCACAATTTCAATCATTTTATTTTGTTGCAACATAAGGAGAAATTGATAAATTCCATCCATTTGACTATTAGGATCCGTTTGATTGTAAATATGAAATTTGGGTGGAAAGAAAAAGAATTTCAGGAAATTGAATTGCCTAAATATTATTTTATTGGGAATTGTCAATTATTGTGTTTGATTGATGTAATTTTTCACGTGAAAAATGTTGAGATAAAAGTGTTTTTTGATTTCGTTTGACTTTGTTTTATATGAAAATTGTCAATTAAAGAGATAAAATTTTCTAATTGTTAGATAATTAATATGTAAAAAAAAAAAATCAAAATAACAAAGAAATTAATAATAGTAATAAAAAAAGAAATGTCGCTTTCATCAACCTTGGTCCAATTAAGAAATTTATATAAATTCTTCATAATTAAAATGATAATTGCAGCAGCGGTCCAAATTTTTTTTCTTAGACTTTACCTCAATTTTTACCTCGTGTCAGCCACAATTTCAATCATTTTATTTTGTTGCAACATAAGGAGAAATTGATAAATTCCATCCATTTGACTATTATGATCCGCTTGATTGTAAATATGAAATTTGGGTGGAAAGAAAACGAATTTCAGGAAATTGAATTGCCTAAAAATTATTTTACTGTGAATTGTCAATTATTGTGTTTGATTGACATAATTTTTCACGTGAAAAATGTTGAAATAAAAGTAGTTTTTTGATTTCGTTTGACTTTGTTTTATATGAAAATTGTCAATTAAAGAGATAAAATTTGTTTTCCTTGCAAAAAAAAAAAAAATCCTCATCTATTTTTTGGTGTTTGTCTAGCTTTGTTTTATATTCAATTAGATATAGAATTTGTTTCTACTTCCAAGAAAAAAAAATTGGTAGCAACGAAAAAATATGTCTAGATGGCAAAAAAATCAATTACCTGAAAAAAATATGCTCTTAAACAGACAAAGAGTGAAAGTTGGAATTTGAATTCCATTTTCCATGGAAAGTAAAGTGCTATCAAGCATTAACTAAGAAAATAAAAATTTGACCAACTTTTAACAAATTGAAAATGGTGAAATCGTATATTTACATTTTTCCAAATATTAATAGTAAAACTAAAAACAAAAAGAAAAATAAGAAATCTGTCCC
>NC_036240.1:7613169-7616893 GCF_002742605.1 Olea europaea var. sylvestris
GGTGTCCCGTCCTACCTCCGGCTGTACATGGCTGAGGAATCCTGCGAACAGACCTATGGGTTTATGCCGTGCACCACCACTGCACTGGGAAATGTCTTCCTAATTATAGTGTATGGTTACCTAATGTTCCTTGCCGCTACTTATCTCTCCGCCGGCAGTGAGCTTTTACTTCAAATCCTTGGCCCTGGAATTGTAGGCGGTCTGTTTCTCCCCATACTCGGTGCTCTTCCCGATGCTATGCTTATTCTTGGTATTTTTCTCGTTTTCTTTGAATTCTGTTAAACATTTGTTGTATTCGCTCCGCATCTAGTGTAGAAAAAGGATTTAGCGCTGGGGAAGTCTCTTTTATACTGTGCAATTGCTGATCAATACAAGGTTGATGAATTGAAATTTAATTCACGTACTCTGTAGCTGTTTACTCATCAATCTTGCTTAGTTGTTTACTTTGGTACGATCGGTGATAAAACAGTAAAAATAGGAGGTGTTGAGGGTGAGATCTGATCACTAATGTCATGTCTAATCTGTTAAATATATTGAGGAAGAAGGAAGAGAATACAAAAAATAAAAGAAACCAAGGACTGAACGTCTTTATTGCTTTGAAATCTGATACAAATTATTCAATAAGAAGCTGCTCTATTTATAGACTAAAAACCAACGGATAAAAGCTTGAGACTAGGAAGTGCAGCCACTAACTAATAAAAGAATGCAACAGACTCCACCTAAAGTCTAAAGCCACGTATTCTCCTATGGACCAGGTAAAACCAAAAACAAATTAAAACAAACTTCTAATTACTAGGACAGCTGTTAACAAAATAAAGACATTTTTAGAATAATTGTCTCAACATAATCGACTGAAAATGAAGAATTTCGGATTGTGGCATTTTTCTTATGATTTTGGTTTAGGGATAACCCGCTTATGCTATAGATTCTTGTAAATGTTGCATCAAACACCCTCCAATATTATTTCCAATCAACAAAGCTACATCTTCTCGTTTCTTATTTTTTATTTCTTCTTTTCAGTGTCTGGCTTATCTGGAAGCACAGAAACTGCTCAAAGCCAGGTCTCAGTTGGAATGGGATTGCTAGCTGGGTCAACCGTCATGCTTCTTACTCTGGTGTGGGGCACCTGTATTGTCGTTGGCAAGTGTGACTTGCAGAATAATGTTGCTATAGACTTACAAGATACAAAAGGCTTCAGTTTAATTGGTTTGCCTCGATCTATTTCTCCAGGGCATACTTTCTAAATATAACATGGCGCCTGTTAAATTGAAACAAATGTCTATGTGCAGTTCGTTGTAGTTAGTAGCTTTGAGTTGATGTCTTTGTTATGCTTGTGTCACTGTCAGTGTGCAATATGAAATTTTCGTGGTATGTTTGAATTAGGGGCATATGTTTTCTTTTACAGCCGAAATGTCCCGAAAGAATGTTTGGGAACTTTCATCTGAAGTGATGAAGTTTACATGATAATGTTTACTTAACAATAAGATCATACAAGTTAATAAATGACCTAATAGGATCGACAAGAACAGTATTCATCCTTTCTGTTGTGTTGGTTGCAGACTCGGAAGTTTACTCGACAAGCTTTGATCATCTTCTAGCCTATTCTGTTATCCTTCTCTATCTTTCATTTGCTTATTTATCATCTTCTTCCTCCTCTTGTGCTTCATATCATTAGTCCTTTTAATAGATAATAATTTCTATTAAAATCGTCTCGATTAGTTCAACTTCCTTTGTCCAACCCCCCAATTTCTGGTTGGATTGGCATAACTTGATTAGTAATCGTTTGACATAATTAATGAGCAGCTGCTTTATTATTGACATTTTGTTACTAGATGCATACCCTCTTGAACAGCCATTCTCTTGGCTTTTTGTCACTAAAGTGGAAATAATTTACAAAGTTTTTCTTGTGATGGAAGTCTATATAGCTTACAGTTTTACTTGTCCACGCAGGCTCTGGCATTTCTACTGATATCCGGACTAGCTATGCTGGCATTATCATGGCTATATCTGTGATCCCTTTCATAGTTGTCCAAATACCATTAATTCTCCATTCACATTCAGGAAGACACTTGACTGTCTTGATTGCTCTTATTCTCTCTGTTTCACTTCTGATCGTCTATTGCCTTTACCAGGTATTATCGNTTTTTTTTCTGCTTTTACAATCCTTCGCTTGAAAATACCATTTTCTGATCCCAACATATTTTTATTTTTTCTGGAGCTCTACATATTTTGCAGAATATCAATGTGGGCTACAGTTGACTTTACCAGTATTTCTCGAAGCAATAGTTTGCTGTAATTCATAGTTTTAAAGTGGAAAAACTAGTTCAATTGTAAACATATGCAATCTATTAGGAACTTAATATGCTAAAAATTGGTGAAATTGAATGATGTTAGAACTCGAAATTCATATGTTAAACTTTTAAATCATCAATCCAATGGTTCTTTTGTTTTCATAAACATATGCAAGTGTGCCTGTAGTATGGCAAGTAGAGAGAAGCGAGCTAACAAAGTTCATTATTTTCACTGTTTGTCATTTTAGATATTCTCCTTGGTTACCCTGTTAAGATAAAAACACTATGTTGAGACTTCAGTATTATTTCATCCGTGTCAGTTTTTAGGTCTTATTAATTGAATCATAATATCGCTTCTTTTCTCTTTTTCTTTTTAAATCTTTTGCATAGGTTTTTCAGCCCTGGATTCAGGGGAGACGGCTTGCTTATGCAAAGCATAAGCATGTAATATCAGGAATCTTGAAACATTTGAACACGCGTGCCTTGGGAAAGCTTTCCACGGATGATGGGAAGCCTAACGTAGAAATATTGGAAAAGTAACTTCATTGGTTTCTCCACTCTGTTATGTCAATGTCCAGCATTTAGTACCCCTTATGCCCTTTCCATTAATGTTTTCATGTTCCCTGACTACAGGCTGTTCAACACAATTGATAAAAATGATGATCAACACCTTTCACGTTCTGAACTTAGAGCACTAATTGTTGGAATCCACTTCAATGAGATTGATTTGGATGAGAATGATGTCGTTGATAAAGTGATGAAAGAGTTTGATACCACTCATGATTCTAAAGTTAGTTTAGGGGAGTTCATTGATGGAGTTGAGAGATGGCTTCAGAAGGCTAAGGGTGCTAAAGTTTCTAAGCATGCTGGTCTCGGTTATATAGATTATTTTCATGAGGTACTATGCCATTTAACAAATATTTCTATTCTTTAATTGGTATTAAGATAAGGAATTCATGGAAAGTTTGTTGCAGCAAACAAAGAGAGAACACAATCTTTTGGAAGAACAAAGTGATGAGATTGTTGAGGCCGTTGAGAATCCCCGATGGACTTCATTTAAAGCTGTAATGTTATTGGTGCTGGGAACTGCTATTGCAGCAGTATTTGCTGATCCTCTGGTAGATGCTGTCGATAATTTCTCCAGTGCCACGAGCATTCCTGCTTTTTTCATCTCATTCATTGCGCTTCCACTGGCTACCAACTCCAGCGAGGCAGTGTCTGCAATTATATTTGCTAGCAGGAAAAAGTTCAGATCTGCCTCCTTGACATTTTCAGAGGTACTATGCTTCCCCTCATGTTTTCTATAGCAAGTATTCATATTAACAAAGACTGTCAGCCTAATTTCACCCCAGATTGTGTTCTGCAAAATTTACCACCCGAGCATCTATGAAGTAGTAGGAATGCACTATTCAATTCTTGTAGGTTGGTGCAAG
>NC_036240.1:7616993-7620769 GCF_002742605.1 Olea europaea var. sylvestris
GATTGGATTATCATCAATTGTTATTTTTAAATATCCTTGACATATTTTATAAGGACTATGTTTTTCAAAAAAGTTCATTCCTAGTAATATAGGTGAACGATCAACTCCATATAATTCATCTTTAGATAAAATTATTTCTTTAGTATATTCTTTGTGATCTTCTCCTATAAGTATAAGAGGAAACTTTACATATTTTCTTATTTCAAGATTATTTCTCAAATAATCCTTGAATATATATGGTTCTGGCAGTTCAAAATCTATTAAATGACTTACAAATTTAGCATTTACATGACTTTTATCTGCTCCAGTGTCTATGAGGATAAGAAGATTCTTCTTATATCCTTCTTGATTTACATATCTTGTTTTGATATAATATTGTGAACTTGATGGTTCATCAATACTTAATTTCTTGAGTTTACTTATCTTAGAGTCTTGTTTAGAGGGGAATATTGCAATGAGGTTATCTCCTTCTAGGCTGACACTATTTCTTCTTATTAATTTTCCTTCAAAATTAATTTCTATAGCTTGTTTGTGGAAATCAAACATTATCTGTTTTGGTATAGTGACTTCATGTTCTTGGTATTTCCTAGGAAGTATATATTGCGCTAATTCCTCAAAAGTCTTTATTTATGATAATATTATCAGTTATTTTTCTTAAATTGTTATGATGGCTATTACTAAAAGTAAAAATTGATTTTATGTTTATACTAATAGCTTTACTTTTTCGTAACATTTTCAAATTTCAAATTTTATAATATAGATTGAAACTTTGATCAATATTTTCATCAATTAGTGATATTGCATTATTTGGTTTTACTGTAAATGTTATCTTTTGATAGACTAAGTTTTCTACAACTGTTCCTAATAGAGCATCTATAGGATATTGTAAGATTCTGTTATCCATACAATATATTTCTATTGGTATATTCATACTTTCTCTAAAGAATCCTTTTATCATTATCTGAACTCCTTCTATTTCAATATATTTCAGTTTGTTTCTTATGTTTTCCGAAATTTTGGATAACTTTTGTTTTACCCATTCTTTTGTGATTATAGGAATTCTTGCTCTTTCTATAGTATCTTTTATATTGATAGACATTTCTTTATAATTCATACTTACAATTGTTTTATTTACTCTTGGTAGTATTTCTAGGAATCCTTGATGGAATACATTTTTTGCTTATAGGTCTAATATTTTCTTGGTTATTCCTTTGTATTTTTTTTATATCAAAGGTAATTTCTTGATTTATACCTTCTATCGAGTCTTCAACTTTTTCAATTATTTCAACTTCTATTTCTAGATCTGCTTGTTGTATCTCTTGATTTATATATACTATCTTCTCGGAATCTTCCTCTGATGAGAATGTATCTAATTCATAAATGCTACTGCATTCACTACTTAAATTTCCAAAATATTCAATTGGTTCTATATCACTATCATTTTGAAATTTTTCATAAATTCTAAGAGTTTTTATATTCTGTCTATCCTTCTTTTTAGGACATTGAGGGGCAATATGTCCTTTATTACAGATGAAACATCTACATTTTTAAATATTTCTTGGTTTAGATTTTTTATTCCAGCTTCTTTTCTTGAAATATTTTTTGTGTGGTTTAAAATTTATTTTCTTGAATCTCTTGTAGTTTTTGAATTTTCTTTTATATTTCTTATATGGTTTATATTTTTTCTTATGGCATCCAAATTGTTCAATTTGGCCAATATTTTTGTAACAACACAAGGAATTCTTACTTATTTTATATGCTTTCCTACTTTTTAAAGCTTCTTTGCATCACATGCCTATCATTCTTTTTGTAAATTCAATCCTACTTCCAAAACTATCTATTTTTACTCCTTCCTCTTTTCCTATAGATAATAATTTCTCATATTCTTTCAATAACTTAATTCCCCATGGGAATGGTAACTTAGCAAAATAAGATTTTAATATAGGCTTATTTTCTTGATAATCTCTTTTATTTAATATATAGTATAATTCTTCAAATTTACATGTATATCTTTCTAATTCACACATATCACTTATCTTTAAATTTTTCATTGCTATCATTCCTTCATTATATTCATCTTGTTTTCTATCTTTTTCATTAGAAGCATATCTATCTCCCAAGAACTCTGTTCTTAAGGCTTTTTCAAACATTTTTAATATTTCTTGTATGTTTTGATCATTTAAAGTATTCCTGTTATCTAATACTTCAGTTCTATTTTCTCTATACTTTATTCTTCCTTTTATAGCTTCTCGTAACTTTCTCCACCATTCAGAAACAATTCTTCTAAATTTATGTTCTACAAATCCAAAAGTTGTATATGTTTCCCATTTATTAAATTATATTGCTAAATCTGTAGTTTTCATCCATGTTTCAATAGCTTTATTTTTATCTACACAATCTTGATCTAACCATATTCCTGTTGTGTGGATTGGTTCATTATAAGATTTCATTAGATTTGTTTCTTTTATGGATTGTTTTCTTATATTTCCAGTGTATCTCTTTTGTGTTTTTCTATATTGATTAATATCTTCTTTAAAAGGTATTGTTGTGTAATAAGGATAATCGTATTCTTCATCACTACTGAATTCTATTTTTATATTTTGATTTGTTGATGAACTAGTATTCATCTTTGTATTTTCCATTTTTTCAGTTAATTTTTCTGACTGTTTTTTATATTCATCATGCTCTTCACCAGTAGATTCTAAGAATTTTTGTTCTAGTTCTTCTGCATCTGTAATCATATATTGATTTTCTTCATATTTTTTCTCTTTATTTTTTTCTTTTTGTGTAATCCTAAAATCTTGAGGTGGATTAAGTATAATCATATCTTTTCCTTTAAGATTTTTATCTAAAAGAGCGTTTTCTATTTGTAGATTATATTCTAAATTTTCTAATCTTTTGTGTATATCCTCAAAACTTTCATTTGTAGTATTTTTAAGTAAATAGGGATAACTTGGTTTTTTATGTTTTTCAACTTTTTTCAAAAATTCTTCAATTATTTTTTCTTCATCTTCTATATTCATCATAATTTTAGGTTCATAACATGACTCTGATACCATTTCGTCAGAGCGTGCAGCAGAGGGGTTAAGATTTTGAGTCCAATTAAATTCTTCATAAGTATTTAAAATATTACAATAGAATTTATAAAATTCACTATCTTTTGTCAAAACCTTTTCTTTAATAATTATATTTAATTTGTTAATTCTTCCTTCCAGTTTAAGAATTTGTTTATGTATATTATTTTCTATTTTAATTGCTCTATTATCTATATAAGCATTTTTACATTTTAATTTTGGATCTAAATATTCTGTAAAGAAACTCTTCAGATATTCTTTTAGATAATTTAATTCATCAACTGTTGCATTTCTTAGATCAATAAAATTTTGTATAATATTTGGGGTTAAATTTATTAAAGATTCATGATCTATATTTCTTTGGGGACCTAATTGAAGGTTTTTATACATTGTAATGACATTGGTTGCAAATTCTTTATGAGGGGGTATTTTTGAAAAGATTATTTTTCAAAGACTATTTTTCAAATGATTATATTTTCAGGTCTAATCTCACAATTTACTATTCTATTTAGGCTATAAGCAGGTATTTCCTCGTTTTCCATCGAGGTTACTGTTATAGATTTGGGGTTTTAATAGTTTAGAACATATGAATTACTTGTTTAAAAGATTTAATTAATTAAAACGTGTATTATTCAAATTAATTTTTTAAGTAGAATATGTGACCAAATTTCCCCTTCATTTTACACCCATTTGGGGTCAATT
>NC_036240.1:7624484-7640497 GCF_002742605.1 Olea europaea var. sylvestris
CATTATCAATTCTATTTACTAAAAAGCAAGAATGCAACAAGAGTATCACTAGCAACTGTCTGGCTATTTCCTCCCATTTCTACAGTAATATCACCAGCATTTGCAAACCTATTTACTAAATTTGTGACAGAAAGTGTCAAGTACACGATCTTTAAGGGAAATGAGGAATATAGAAAAGGTTAAAGATAAGCTTTGCGTCTCTTTCAACTTTCAGGTAAAAAGATTTGAACGGTAAAACTTAGCCAACCCAGCGATGCCTCCTAGAGAAAAATAACTTCCACTTTACAAGGTAATTTTGGTGTCCCTTTTTTTTTCTTTTTCTTTTAACATAATTTCACTAAGGGCAACTTACAAAAACATCTCTAAAATTAATGGCTTTTTGAAAGATCATATAAAAAGTATTTTGGAAGTAAAACAATGTAAACAGAATGTCACTTTTTAAAGTTAAGTGTAACTTTTTAATAAATAGTAACATACAATGTCACTTTTATTAAATAATGATATTTGTCACTCAAAAAAGTTACTAAAATTTCAAGAAAGTGACTGAGAATAAAAATAAATTGTGGTAAACACTAAAAAAAGTGACAAAGATTCCAAAAAAAGGGGGCAAATACTTAAAAAAGTGAAAAAAAAATTCAAATGATGACAAATAATAATAAAAGCAACAAAAATTTTAAAAAGTGAAAACACCATTTGAAACATTGAGATCAATTCCATAAAGTGACTAAACGTTATATTTAAGTCAGTTATTATCTTGTGTGGAGAATATAATGTGACTTTTCTTTTAAACCAACATTTTTAAGAGATTATCGAATCTCAATCCTACAAAAAAAGAAAAGAAAAAGGTGACAATAAAAATGTGTCCAACGATTAACACATATTCTATTACCATTTCTAGAATGAAGCAATATATCGACCTAAAATCTACTCAGAAAAACTATTAACAAAGAATTTGAAGATTATTTCTACACATTCCACCCATTTGTTTTTTTATTATACATTCAGTAAAGCGTTATGTATTTGTAATGGAAATTTTGAAAGAAAACCGAGCATGGGATAACTAGTGCCTGGGAACCATAAAATTCCAAATTCCAAAAAGAAGATTCAATCAAGAACACAAAGAAATTTCTTGAATTCCCATTAAATCCATTCATCCCCATTTACAAAGAATGACAGAAGGTGCCATCAAAAGATCGCCCTTTTCCATATAAAAATTGGATTCAAATTCGGTTCAAGTGGAGTAACTAAGTTAAAAACCCAAGAAAATCATATTAAACCGTGAGATAATATTTCATTGTTCATAAATTCAGATTCAAAGTTTATGTGGAAATCACATGGCAACAGGTGTTTAAAATTTATAATTCATATATCAGGTATGAAGTTCATTTGTTCAAATATCAAGTATTAATTTAATTATAAAATCACCCACATCCAAACCCTAATTATTCTTATTTCCTTCTATCTCTACACTCTCTTATACACCACTGAATCACCACGGGGGATGACGTCGCGCCAACGATCTACAGCATGACAGCACAATTCGCTTGGCGATCTAAGTTCGCACAACAGGACAAGACCCAGTCATTTGTCATCCAGTTTTCGAAGATCGCCTTGTGCCTTTGTTCGCACGACGATCAAAGTGGTGGTTCTATGGTGTTGGTGGTTTGACTGTGTGCAATGATGGTGTAGTGGTTGGTTTATGTGGATGTGTGTTTTTATTGAGTTTTGATAGTCCCGATATGTGAAATTGTGGTCACGAACAGGTGCTGAAAATTTGGGGCGAGTTTTATTAGTTGTGTGCAGTTGATTGTGGTGCAGGCTGTGAGGTGTTAGTGGTGTTGGTGGTTGTCTAGTGGTGGTGGTGTGATGGTAGTGGTGCAATTTGTTGTTGGTAGCGATGGTGATGATGGTGGTGGCAGCGATGGCGGTACGTTGTTATTAGTGCTGGAGGTGGTTGTTTGTGAAGAGCTGATAGTGGTGATTAAGGTATTAGCGTTATTGTGGTGGTGGCGGGGTAAGGGTGGTCACAAGGAGCCGTAATGGCAGTGGCGAGGTGGGTAGTGTTTGTGACCAAGTATTGGCTTTGGTTCCAGATCGGGGTTGTTGTTTGGTGTATGTGACTAAATATTTGGTTCTTTGTGACTAACAAATTTGAAAATATATGACCAATAAATTAATTGTAACTTATGTTTTTTTTTTATTTGTGACTAATGAAATAAACAGTGACCTATAAAATTAAATTGTAAATCATAAATTTTTTGTTTTGTGATTTCGACATAATCCGTGACCAATAAATAATTAAGTTGTGATCTATAATTATGTTTCGTGACCATTAATAATATAATTGTGACATTTTTATATTTAATTAATAAATATATTTAATTAATTATCTCATACCTGAGTTTTTCATTTTCAAACTATACACCTGACTTGTGATTTGGTGTTAACTAAATCACCGAATTATGATTTTTCCCATTTTTTATACAAATATGTGTACATTTTGATGTTTAAGTGTGCATGTGGTCAACGAAATGGGTTGACCACATTATCACGCACATATTCGAGATGCGATACGTTTTGAAAAAGCATAGAGCATATATTGATTTATGCGAAGTATATGCATCATTTTAGAACACTAGTAATGACATGAGATTTCCCTCTTCACAATACTGAATAAGAAAAATGCATATGAAATTAGTGAAATTCAAATTTTGAACAATAAAGTTCAAGATAATAAAATCAAAATTTTAGGGATCCATGAAAATGAAAAATCAAATATAAATATTTTTTTTATAATAAATACCTTATTTGTCAATAAAATAAGGTGTTACCTGATTTTTTTAAGCGAAACTTAAAATCATGGTTTCTTATAATTTCTCACAATTGTCTTCATCCCATTATGGCCAATCATGTAATATGACATGATTTAATTTGTAATGAACAAGTAAAATATCTACGTCACTCACCAAATATGATAACACTACTCTCATCCGATTGTTATATATATTCCTTCTATAAATTTGAAAATAGTAAGTCAGTACAATTTTTAAAAGAAAATATTAGAAAGAGACTACACTTATTAATGAGTCTTCTAATAAAAATTCTGGTTCCTACTTTAATATCAACCATTTTAATATTATATAGCGCATCATAAAGACGAGAGATGAAGCAGTAAGAATGGGAGGAGTATTTACTGGGGAAAGGAAATTGAAGCAAAGATAATATTGCAGTGGTGGGAATGGGGGCTCAAGGAGAATGAAGCATGCATGGAGGAAATAGTGATGGCAAAAAAATCCGTCCTGTCCCGTCCTGAATGGGGCAAAAAATCCCACTCCGAAACGGTTAGCGGGACAGAGCGGGGCATGGGACTGGTGAGGTGAGGATGCCCCACCACGTGAAGCGAAAAAAATTAAAAATAATTTTATTTCTAAACAATTCACTCGTTAAAGACTCATTTTAAATTTATATTTTATTCTCTAATAATGACATAACTCGAAATTTTGAAATTGTAAAAAAAAATAAAATAATAATAATAATAAATATATATATATATAGCAAAAAGTTGCCCCGCCTCACACCTTCCCCCCATCTAAAGCGGGCGAAGAAATAGTATAATGCTAATTGTACAGAAGTGTTTTCACAGAGGAAAACCAGAAGCCTCACATAGAGGTTAGCCCCACTACGGGAGCCATGTATTAAAAAAAGGCAGAAAAAAATCCGATCCCACCGAAGTGTGAGACATCTGTATGATGTCTGTGAAAAAGGGTTCTGTATGCCTAGCATAACCCAAAAAAATATAATCCCCAAGAAATCTTAGCCCCCATTATTTGAAAGTATAATTTTGAAAAAGTGTTTTTTTAAAAGAATGTGTGTTTAAAAAAAAGAAAAAAAAATGTTTTGAGTTGACGTGTAAAATTTTTTATTAAAAAATATATAATTGATAAAAAGAGAAAAAAATGAAATATAATTTTAAAATCTTATTTTTCTTTAAATTCATTTTTCATCACATATTCTTAAAATAAAATATTTTTCCTTGTACGCTCAAATTTTTTTTCCTAATTCATTAGCTATACATTCTCCCAAAATAAATAAATAAATAAATAATAAATAAATAATATATTCTCCTAATAAATGGGCTCAAACATTATTGTCTTGACATATTTGTCCAGTTGTAGAAATTTGGGCTACCAATGGAAAAAGAAAAGTGGAAATTACATCCACTATATTTTTTAAGTTCTCAATTCAAAAATAAGATTTAGAAAATTTTTATTCATAAATCAGATGATAATTTATATTTGAAATTTAAAAATATTATTATAAAATTAAATTAATTTACACACTACACCCCTATCTATCCATACACAATTTCACCCCAAGCCCTAATTCATTTCACCATCTCTCTCTCTCTCTCTACCACCCACCCTTTCTATTTCGACAACGCTGTGAGATTGGCACCTCTCGTCTTCCAGCGTGACCACTGCACATGACCCAATGCAACAGTTGCAGTAGCATCGTAGCACACGATCGCTGAGGGCGACACCATGATGATCGTGTATTCAATCACCACTGCACATGGTCACCGTACGTGTCGCTGCAGCAAGGCGCCACTGATGGTTATGGTGTGGTGTGGTGTGGTGTAGTAGAGGTGAAGAAGATGATGGATTTGAAGTGGTTGAGGTGGTGGCAACGACGATGATGATGACAGGTTTAGGGTTTTTTCATGGTGTGGTGTGGTGTGGTGATAGAGGAGATCGTGGTTGTGATTCTTGGTACGCATGCTTTTTGTGTTTGTGTTTTTGTTTTTGTTTTTGGTGGTAGGTTTTAGGGGTTGTCATTGATGGTGGTGGTGCAACAGCATGGTGGCGAGGTGGTGCCGAATTTTGGTTTTCGTTATTGTTTGTGAGCTTTTAGATTGTGAGGCAGTGTTGCATGGCAGTTGCAGTGGCGATTTTTGGGTTCTATTTCTATTTTTGGGTTTCAAATTATTACTCAGTGTTGGCGGGTAACCGTGGCGATGGGCTTGGTGATGGTGGTGTTGGTGAGATGTCGATTGCAATGGTGAGGTTGTAGTGATGTTGGTCACGGTGGTGGTTGTAGGTAGGATAACGGTGGAGTAAGGTGGGGATATTTGTAACCAAATTCTTGATTGTGACCAATAAATAATACATGACCAATTATTTGAGATTGTAACCAATAATTTGGATATTTTGTGACCAATGTGATCGATAACTTGTGATCAATAAATAATATATGACCTAAAAATTTGAGTTGTGACTAGTAAAAATTTGTGATTTGTTTTCAATAAATAAATTGTGATTTATAAATTTTTTGATTTGTGACAGTTAATTTGTTACCTATAANAAAAAAAGTATCATGTCAATCATGCATTAAATGCTCACTTCTCCTCATAAGCAGGTAAATAAAACATTTATGAAATATAAAAACTACAGCTTAAATCTATGAAGTATAGAAAACTCTCATGTTTGGAACGAAAATCTCGTTCTAGGCAAATGAAGTGTCAAGATAAACAGGGTCCAAACGTCGATAACGGCTTTTAAAATGTCGAAAACGTTATGAAATATCAAGAACAACAATTATTGAATACAAATTATCAATAAAAATAAGATTTTAAAGAAAAATGACCTTCTACCGAGAATTGTGGAGAGCCTAATCAACTAGCAAATATGGATGAGATTAAATTTTTCGAAATGAAATTATATGTTTTTCTTATGAATTGGAAGCATATAGTTATTCTTTAGTGTTAATAACTTTTCTACTTCTTTTTCTTTATTTTTTCCCCAAAATTTATTGGTCAAAATCTAGCCTCTATTTGGTGGCCTAAATTTAAAAAAAGAAGAAGCTTTGAATAGTATTTTTTGGTGTGATTAAAAATTAAGAAAAATTTTAAATTTACGTATAGAATATTTTATTTTGTGAATGTGTAATTGAATGTGCGAATTAAAGTATTTTCCCTTCATTTTCAATTCTCCTAACTTGATAGGATCCATCACCAACCCTCGCCAAACTTGTTCGGGAATTGGAGAAAGGTAGGATAACTTTATCAACAGTTCACTTCTTTCAAATCCTATAAGAATGACTTAAAAATTACTCTTTTTTAAAAGTAAATTGAGGAAAAAAAGGTTGAATAGTTTTATCAACTTCAATGTTAAGAAATTTCTTAAATTATATATTCCATAAAATACCACTTTCATATGTACTAGTCTTGCATCATTCTATGTACAAGCTTTGTGGTAAGTTATTGGTTTGTTGTACCACCATTTACACCATTGTCGATAGAAAATAGTGCTAGTAAGGTCTGATGATGTTATTGACGATGAAAAAAATAACTTTGGTGAGGATCAACCTCATCTTTAATTTATGAGTACGAAGAATTATATTTTTTACGTGCATAATAACATATATAGAGTATGCTTGCTATACTCTTTTTAAGTTTAGATAGATGTAACTAATAGTGAATGATTTTTATTTGTGTTTTGATGAAATATTTTTAATACGATATTACTTTGATTGGCATTCATCTCTTAATTAATTTGTCTTTTTAATATTTTTATATTATTTTGAATAATGTTAAAAAAATCGCTATAATATAAAAATAATTTAATTTATTCCTACGAATTTTTTCATAATAGCCTGTAAATATGCTTACTCCATGAAAATACGATTTAGCCCACAAAATAATTTGTACTATGTTGCCACAGATTTTAATTGTTGAAAAAAATGTATATATTTTAGTCCAAAAAATTCTTTCCACACAAATTCTTTTGTAGGGAAAAGCACGATTTAGTCCACAACATAATTTTTAGGGAAAAACGAAATTGTTTCGTGAACATAATTAACTTTAGCAAACGAATGATTTTGTCCGGAAAAAACTTATGTGACAACTTGTATTCGTTTCTAAAGGGTTCGTAGGGAAAGATTTTAGCTTACAAATTTTCAAAAATTGTCGTTTTTAACCTATTTCCTCGATATTAGTCCACAAGTGTACCTATAGAATAAATTTGTCTGCAAAGATTTTCCCCCACAAATAAGAGGGTTTTCCTACAAATAAATTTTGCAGATAAAATATAAAATTCTTGTAATGCCTATATGGATGC
The DNA here is from genome assembly GCF_002742605.1 of Olea europaea var. sylvestris. NCBI lineage: Eukaryota > Viridiplantae > Streptophyta > Magnoliopsida > Lamiales > Oleaceae > Olea > Olea europaea. Next base: position 7,631,600 of record NC_036240.1, read on the forward strand.
GCTACCTTATGAAAGAGAACATCATATGTAAGTAGCATTTATAAATAGAATCATCAATATGATGATGGGATTGGAAACCAGAAGCACGACTGGGGCGTTTGTCATCCAAAATAATCAAACTTTCAGTAAGAGTAAGGCATATAAGCTATGTAGTTGTACTTAAGAGTTACTTAACTAATAAGCAAGTTATGAATTATATCGTAGAAATTTAATTTTTAGCCAGAAGAGGTAGTTTTAAAATTCAGAGCCCGTTTGATTCCCATTTTTTTAAGAATGAGAATGAGATAAATAGTCATTAAGAGACCCACGTAAGAGATAGAAAGCCAAATATAGTGATTTGATGTGATGGATAGTCGTCATATTTTTCATTTTTGTGGCCAAAGAATAGAAATCAAATCGGGTACAAATGGCTACACCTACCTCTGGAAAGAATTTACGAGTTCCTTGACCAAATAATATCATTTTCCCACAAAACGAAACAGCACATTGAAATTTTTTAAAATTCTCGAATACGACGTACCTCTATCGGTCCGTCATTCCTGATAATTGAAATTTGCAGTAGAATTGTTACACCACCAAATCTTCTAGCTTTCTTGTACTTTATAGCTCCAGTAGAGAGAAATCTGTAATGGGAAAATTAGTTATATAGGTTTACGGCCATGCTACTTTTACAATTTTTTTGATAGTACATGCCACTTGAGCATCCTTCAAGGAATCTATCAAGATATTTTTGTACAAGTAGCTCGATTCTTATATCAATCATGAAGGTTAGATAAAATCATACATGGAGGAACTGAAGAGTAAAAAGATAATTTATGCAAAACTGGTTTTTATAGATTAGAAGTATTAAGAATCTCTTGTAATTGAATATCGTATGTTAACTCTACAACGCGGGGCAGTAGAAATTTTTTGTAAAGTATTTAATATTCTTTATGTGAAAAATGAGATAATGTCTTTTGTTGATCTCGTCTTTTGTAAGAATGGCGTGGACAACAGATGTCGGATTCACTCGCGTCCACACAATCAAATTTCAACACGATTTGACTGGGGACTTGGTCAGAGAAGATTACCATATATGGACGCGGAAAATGCTTTAGCACACAAGACAAAAAANAACTCAATGTAAACAAGATAATCTAAAATCCAGGACACAAGTGTATGTAAATAAGCAATTGAGAAGACAAAGGATAGCTTCAAATAGTTAGAGTTGCATTAGCCTTCTAATGATACAAGAATAGGGTACTTATAGCATTGCACATACATTAGTATCCGTTAGATGGGAGGGCACGTGTCTTTATTCTATCCTAGGCATCAACTTCGACTTCACTAGCATGTGGTACATTTAATACTTTTAAAATGAGCAGTCACTCTATAACCCATGTTAACAAAACTTTGAAAAGACTTTAACATGTCCCTCATTATAAAGTCAAATCAATCATTTTAACAACATATTATGAAGTCAAGAGCTTCAGTTGGGGACGTCATCGTGGGGGCTTCGGATTTATGTTGGACCTCATAGCGTCGGCAAGGGGGCCGAAGCACAGCATCGGCAAGGGGGCCAAAGCTTCAGTGCTTCGGCCATGTGGCGCTTCTGTCAAGTGGGGGCTTTGGCGAGGCTCCAAATTCAGAGCTTTAGCAAAAAGGGCTTCGTGGTTCGGCCATGTGGGATGCCGAGTGGTGAAGCACAACATCTTTTAAGAATAATGTTATTCAATTTTACCGGTGCTAAGTATCAATTTACATGACAATTAAATGGCGGATTAATTTAAATGCAAAATCACATTATCCATTTATTTGAACATATCAAGTGTGATCGTTTAGATTGGTGCTAGATAACATCAATCATTTTCTAATTTCTAATTTGAATCATTAAGATTCTATTTGGCAATTTTTTATTTTTATTTTTATTTTTAATTGTCATCTTGTAGAAGACATTTATTAGGAAGATAATTTAGGGCAACTTCCTCTTAAAGCTATATAGTCACACATTAATTTTAGAAAATTATCTAAATAAGTTTAAAATTGACTAAGAAGTCTAAAAAATAACTTTTGATTTTTCAAAAATCTTATCAAATAGGCCTAGGCAGTAAACATCATATAACCATTGATATTTTAAGAATTAACCTTGCAATGTGGGTTAAAGTTAAAAGATAATGTCAAACAATAGCAAAAATGAGAATTTATTTTCTTCCAATCTTCTACTTCAAGAAATGTCAAGCGTAGTTATCAAACTTGACTCAGATGTTGAATTGATCAAGATATCAAATCAACGGGTCATTGATTGAACTAATTGGTCAATGTTAATATAGCCCTTGTTAGATATCAATTATTTTAAAAATATATATATTTTTTTCTTTTTAACCATATATTTTTCAATAAAAATAATATTATACACAAATGCAATTTATTTTTTTTTGTATTTTTTAACCTCACATTCTCCATCAATCTACCATTCCAAATTGCATTCTCAAAAGAAAATGGGGTTGAATTTTAAAAAATCATTAATTGAGCCCCATCAAATATCTTTTTTTTATAATATTTTTTTTAAAAGTGATTTATTGTTGATTAACAAAATAATGAATTTCCTCAGTAAATTGATGTTATTTTCTACATCATTTCAATAAAAGTCGAACACTACCCTTCGTTTGTAGAATTTGTAAATAATTTATAAATGGTCAAAGTTTGTTTTTTTTTTTTCTCTCACTCGCTTTCTAAAAAATTCATATAAATTTATTCATCACTTACTTTTATTTATTTATAAATTATTCCCAAAGAAGGCCAAATTTGTTAACATATGATTTATTATTGATTTTCATTTGTAAGATTCAAATATTTGAAATATTGTAAATATTTATTGGTTCGGTAAAATTGATTCATGGTCCAATTACAGTGATTGGATCAAACCTAAGGTTCTATTCACCTTGTTTTGGATTTGATCGTTCTAGTGATTGGATCGAACCTAAAGTTCTATTCACCTCGTTTTAGAATGGATCGGTCGATCCAATCCGGATCATAGTTTTAATGAGGCAATTAACCACCATTACGAAAGTAGAAGACTTGAATTTCAACTTTGTTGTTAACTAATTTAAAAGTTTATTGACTCCCTAATAATCCCTTAGATGATAGTGGTATTATTGAGAAAACAAGAAATAATACCCAAAGAAAACCTAATCTGCCAGCTCGGTGGTCACCCTTGGCATTGTTTAACCCTAGCATTATTTGGTGCAGAAGTTTTAACAAAAGATTTGAAGTATAAAAAGTAGAGATACGGATGACGAGATTGAGGGAACTGAAAAGAGTATGGTCAAAAGAAAAAGAAAACCCCACTGGACATGTCTTTTCCTAGTAACAGTGTCAGTTTTCACTCTTTCTTTTTCTACGTTGGTCTTACAAGTACATCACCACCTTCCCTAAAATCTCCTGAGAAAAAGTATAATTTTTCTCTTCTCTTTTTCCAGATTTGTAGATGCCATCGCTTTCTCTGACTCTCATGAAGACAGCGACCCATCATATCACCCAGCTTCTTCCCTAAATACAGCTTCTCTTCCGTAATTTCTGCTCTCCTTTTTTTTTTTAAAGCTAAATCCATAAATATTTTTCCGGGATTTTTTCCTTTTTCATTCATTCGTCTCTCCATTAATCGCTCGCCCGCTCTCTCTCTCTCTCTCTCTCTCTCTCTTCTTTATAGAAGATCTTTTTGTTGAAAGAAGCCATCTACTGAACTGTTAAAGAAGAACACCAGTAAGTTAAGTATTTTCCTACTTCTAGTAATGACGAGGTATGTTTATAGCTCTATAATGTTACTGTATCTATCTAGTGAGTTTTAAAGAAAGTGTTATGTTTAGATTTCTGCTTAGAAAAAGATGGAAGACATATCAGTCAATACAAGATCCTGTGAAATATGTCAATTGATTGTGAATAGCTATGTACGATCCTGAGTGCTTTGTCTGATTCTAGAAAACAAGATGCTTTGTTGGATCTGATCGTTTTACCTTTTATTTGTTCATTTAGAATCTACCACAATGGGATTTGTTCCAATTGTAGTAGCCTTTTCAGAAATTAGGGTTAGGGTTCATGCAAGCATTTTCCTGCCTTGGAAATCTCAAATCTTTACTGCTTCAAGGTAAGATCAAGTTTTAGAATTTACAAAGTGTTCATTATGTTTTAGGGTTTGTTTACATAAATTAAATAAATAATTTCATCTCTGTTAGTTTTAATTATTTTTTGGCCTTCGCCCTGTATTTTAAATCTACGTTTCCTAGCTAAAATTTGGTAATTGTTGTTCATAACCTAAAATACTAGTCGATGAATAAAATTAGGCGCTCTACAACAAATCCTTCCTCAGAGGGAGTAAAACTTTAATATACCTTGGCCGTCCTAGACATAAAGACTCCCTTCGAGGATCAAAGCCCTTGGCCATCGATGAAATTTCTACGAGTTCTAGAATGGGATCTTTCAGGGTAATGCTGGATTTCCAGAGGGTAAGACATATAATTTTATATAGTAGAAGTCAATTTAAGAAGTGAGTACATATTCTAGATGAAATCAGTTAAGTGTACCAATTAGAGTATCGATAATGCAATACTGAAACAAAATAACAAGAGGGTTTATCACCACGTATTTGTTTAGCAATTGCTAATATTTACAAATAAGACGTAAACATTTGAGTTATAACCTTTTCTTTTGTGTGTGATAAGCTTGAATATACTTCAGATTTAAATTCTCATTATCATTCAATAAAAGCAAAAAAATTGTTGTTGAATGTGCAACTCTTGAAAGAATTATTTCTGTGTGAACCGATGAAAACCCTGTGAATTTTTTGAATGTGTTAATGGTTCTTGGGAGCTTCCTTCAGTCCACTTATGGAAGGGAGAAGGATTTGAATTAGCTGCCGACTCATTCATTCAAACACAGTAGAAGAATACGTCTCTGTAATACTGTGAATGTGTGAATGATTCGGGAGACAAATTTCATCCTATTCTTCTCTGTGATTGGACTGAAGGGAGCTCCCGTTTACTAATTTCTTCATTCTATTTGGTAAATTATTTCACTTTTCCATTTGGCTATCACTGACCATGAACATTTTATGTTCTTTCATCAGGGTATTGTTCAGTGGTTCTCTTAGAAGGTTTTTTATATGTACCTTGCATAATTTTCAAGGTTCTCTTAAATTTATCGCTATATAGGATTTAATCGTTAATATGTTATCGTTTTTGTTTTAAGTAAAATTGTTTCGAATTTAACTGTTTCGTAATGTTATTGATTGTTTTCCCCCATCAATTCCTCCTAGCCTGTCTTCTATTGTTCTTTTCTGAGCTAGTAGGGCTGTAGGGGTGAACTCGTGGGAGGCGTTAACACCTGATCCCCCTACATACGGGAACATAGAAATACCGTGTATTTGGAAATGTAGATTCAAGACGAAATTCACCTACTACTGTATAAAGAAAAGGTTTGAACTTGCCCCTTGGTTTTTGTCTAGCCTTAAAAATGTAATACTACAGTTAAATGAAAGTTTTTCTTTTCAATTTATCTTTTCTTCTCAATTTTTCATTCATCAGTTCTATAATCCTTGGAGTGACATTTTTATCCTGTTCTTTGTCAAAATAATCAGTACATTCTGCACTTAAAACAGAAATTTACCAAAGCAATATGATTGGGAAAATAACAGGAAATGTATCTCCATGTAATTATGTAAGAATAATTCATCACAAAAACAGTGGAACTTCGATTATTGTATTTAAGGAAGTCCATAGGCGTACCTGAGTTTCTACAGTTCTGTCAAGAAACCATTTCCCTTCACCTCTTGCTTCAAACAACTCCATCACGACTCTTTAGTGGCCTTCACTCTGTCAGTATTTGATTTCTGTCTCAGCATCCTCAGATTCATGGATTTGCGTCGTTAACATGTTTTCTCTTTTGCAGGATGTGTTTCTAATAATTTTCAAAATTTTTTTTTTTTTTTTTTTTAACAAACAAGAGGGATTCTTAATGGTCTATTTCAGACCAGTGACCGTGCTTCACCTTAAAAAAAATAAAAAAAAATAAAGGCAGATCTGAATACAAAAAGTATATTTTAGAAACCATAGACATGTTTTGTATGTTTGTTTAGTAAGAGACCCTAATGAGTTTGAAAGGCCCGACAAAATTGTTTAGGCATGCATAATTTGCTTTCCTCTTCTTCTTTCGACACATTTGGCATGGAACTAGAATCTTATTCACAGAGTTTTGAGTGGACAAAATTAGATGGAATAATTAAGAAACTTTATGACTCTCAAATTTAATTCAGTTTTGGTTCGGTCTGACGGGGATAACAAACCGGTCTTAAAACTGATCGTGTTGTATCAATTATATTATACTTAACCTAATAATATTTTTTGGTTAGTACTTGCTTCATTAATTCTATTGGCTTGGCTGCCTATGGCACGTTGGAACTTGAAGCTAATTTATTTTCTATACCTGTTTGTTGACATTCGTGAACTTTAGTCTCGAATATAACGAACTCCACACGTTTCCATGTGTGGGACTGTGTATGTGTATATGTATATGTGAGTACGTATCTATAGATTACAGTAATTGTTTAATCCTAAATATAGGGGCATGAGCCTTCTTCATTTTCCAACTAATCAACTGGGTTTAGTTTACCTCGTGTTGTGTTTCAAGTACAGTTTAAACCCTAAATCCCACGTCTTTTCTTGAGCCAAAGCCATTTTTATAGTCCTTAAACATAGCTTAAATCGGCATCTCCAATTCCACCTCTTTTCTTGAGGCAATACCATTATTATAGTCCTTAATGTGTCCTTGTTCTTGTGCATACGAGTGTTGTGTATAAAAAAATGTAGTATGTGGATAAAGAATCTAAACACAAGGTTCTTGTTTTCTTGTAATTTGAAGTGATGGGCAATTTGTAGTTTTCCAATCTCTTTGGATTTTGTCTAAGCAAAAATCTACGTTGAATCTTTCGTATCGTGGCTAGAATACGAGTGGACAATATAATTACAAGATTTTTACATCTTTCTTTTCTGCTTCCACTAAATATCCCTTCTTGTCTAGTTTTGTTTACCGAATAAGTGGAACATTTATGAAGCTATGAGGGTTGAGTTGCCTCGCCTGGTTTTTCAGGTAGCATTTATCGCACAAAGTTGGATTAATTTATTGGGAAGCGCGTGGGATAACGTACTGAATTTCGTAGCTAGGAAAGCCGTCTACCCTCTCTCTACAATTGAAATTCACCTACTGTGAACAAACTGCATGGGAAAAGACTTGCTCCGCACCACAGGTTAAGCTTGACCATCACGTTCATTGCACGAATGGATCTTCTAAAGTACGTAATTGGGAAGTTCCCTTTTTATAAACAAAAGAGGATGCTGGTGTAGGAAAAGAGCAGCAGAAGAGCTACTAAAGCTAACACGGGACGAAGAAACTATTAATTTAAAGTTGAATGAATTCCTTGAGACCCCATTCCAATCTTAGGGTTTGATTTTGGGCCTATTGAATAATGTTATTTGTACCAAAGGAGTTAACGGTTTATATACAAATGAGATGTCAAGAAAATGAGGATTTTTATTTTTTTTGGAAGAAATTCTGTTTCAATTATATTTTACTGCATTATGTGTATATGAACCATTATTGTTGGTCTTAGAATTGTATTCACAAAATACTTACAATGATAATTTGTAAATATTATAGTTTTTGCAGAAAAATAAAAAGAGCACGAATGATTTTTGGTTCAGATGTTCAGCTTTAACCTTACTCACCCTTTGAGCATTTATAAGTAGATTATGTTTGATTTCACTCTGAAATCACCTAGAAATAGTACAGATGTATGAAAAATCAGAGATTTCTTAAGATTTCTCTCACTTCACTTTCAACGCAAAGAACAAGAAAGTTATACAATTTTTTCTCAACTGATTGTTTATCAAAAACAACCAGAACCAAAAACGTGACAAATTTACAGAGAGAAAACCATCTAGACGAGAAAACTCTAACTTCACATCGAAAATTTCCTACCCATATGAAGGGAAGAGAAAAGCGGTATATAGGGAAAATTGTACTTGAGGTTCCAAACCTTTGAAATATTAACAGACTTTTCTCAAATCTTTCATTTGTGATAGCTGTCACCCCTAACCTTTCCAAATGTTGCAGATAAGGCCCCTTTGGACGATTTTCGTCAAAAATTTCGTTAGTTGACCGAAAATTTGGACTTTGACCATCTTTAATCAATTATAAAGGGACAATATGGTAACTTTCTATTCACCACTTTAAAAAACTTAAATAAAAAATAACAAAATAAAAAATAATAATAAGAAAACAAAATAAAAAGGAAAAAATTTTCTTCTCCTTCACCCCACCCCCACCTCCAACCCCTAACAATATTGGTCTCTCTCTCTCTCTCTCTCTCTCTCTCGTCCCTCTGCACCAAGGAAATCCCAAATCCAAATGTGACGAAGGCGACCTCAAAAACCCTATGCAATCTCCATTCTTTCTCTGTAAAAATGGCTTCTGAAGAACCATCCCAAAACCCAACAAACCCTGAAGATCAATTGCAAAATGAAGAAGGAATGTCACTTATTTTCATGTTGCTCTCAGCTAGAACCATATTCCAACGTCTCCCACTTGAACGGACGAAACACGAACAGAACTTCAGGCAAGCTTTTGAAAAGAAGGGCTACACACACATATGACTGCTATGGCCACCATTGGGAGCATTGCAGGCTTATAAAGCAAAGTTCGACTGTTGCTTCTGTAAGCCAATTTATGATTACAAATACCACAGGGACGCAGAACACTTCCTTCGGACATTCCAATTTCAAAACCAGTGGTCGCCCCTTCATTTTTCTTCTAGTTCTTGTTCAAAATGTCAACAGTGGTGAATTTATTATTGCTGGTTTGGGGTTTGGG
>NC_036240.1:7640541-7684273 GCF_002742605.1 Olea europaea var. sylvestris
TCGTGGGGAAGAAGATCCATTTTTCTTTTCTTTTCCTTTTTTTTTTGGTTTTTGATTTAGATTTTTTAAATTTTTGAATGTGGTAAATAGAAAGTTACCATATTGTCCCTTTATAATTGATTAAAGATGGTCAAAGTCCAAATTTTCGGTCAACTAACGAGATTTTTGACCAAAATCGTCCAAATGGGCCTTATCTGCAACGTTTGGAAAGGTTAGGGTGACGACTGTCACAAATGAAAAGTTTGGAGAAAGTCTGGTAATGTTTCAAAGGTTTGGGACCTCAGCTGCAATTTTTCCTTTGTATATACTCAAATGTAGATCATAGATCGGATGGTCATCATTCCAGCAAATGGAGGGTCTAGATCAAAGATATCCAAAAAGCCAAAGTAGTGTTAGTAACATACGATTTTAGTAACAAATGATCAGAATTCAAAGCAATACACAAATGGTCCAAGTAATAATCAGCCCAATAACAAAAGATTAGAGCCCAATGAATACTGTGACACCAAGCCCAAATCTAACAATTATATACATGTAGTATAATCGATTTTCATCATCTCTTCCGTGCCTTCATGTTGGTTGGGGGCATTTCCACCCCAAGCAACAATTTGGCATTTTAAATCACATTGTTTTAAAAATCCCTCTTCAGCCCAATTTTATATTATTCCTACGAATTTGGTAGGCATGATAAAATATGTTACTGTTGACATGGTTGCTGACATGGCTTTGTCACGTTAACGGTCAAGTCTACAATTTTTGGCAATTCAACCATGAATACGACACCATAGGTTAAGCTTGACCATCATTTTTATTGCACGAATGGATCTTCTGAAGCATGCAATTGAGAAGCCTCCGTCCTTATAAATAAAGAATGCTCGTGTAGGAAAAGATCCTCCGTCCTTCTGAATAATATGTGACCTAAAAAAATGTAATTGTGAGCCTCTTATGAAGTGGGTGAGTTGATGGAGTAGATGAGCGCGAAGGCCTTTGGTCACGGGTTCAATTTCCATTATCAACGCTTTTTCGATTGACTTTATCGCACCAGGCTTACCTAATACGATATACTTGGTTGGCGTGATTTGTAGGCAGGCAAGAAGAATTGATGGGCACCAAGCATGAAGCATGTTTCCATTATCTCTTCCGTGCCTTCACGTTGGCAGATGGCATTTCCAACCCATACAGCAATTTGGTATTTTAGATCAAATTGGTGTAAAAATCCCCCTTCAACCCAATCTTATATAATTACACCAAAATTGGTATATCACTTTTCATTTCATGCAATTTTCACAATTTTTATATTATCTTTTTCCCCTTCATTTTTATACTATAATAAATTTTAATTTTGATTATAACATTTTATGACTTAATGATTTAAATTTATCTCTCTATTTATTTTAGTTTCATAATTATATTAATAATATTTATAATAAATTGTAATCAAGTAATAAATAATAGCTATTGAATACATTAAAGTAAAATTACTCATTAAAATTCAAATGTTACAAATTTGATTGAGTGTAATATTTATTAATAAATGTAGTGTTATAGTTAATTAAGTGTACTTCTTAATTTGGCATTGTTGAAAATTAAAAAATAAGAAAATAAAGGAACACTATTCATTTGTGTAACATGCTGGAATAAAGTTGCACCGCTTTAGTGCCATATGTTGGTGATGGTCTTGTTATTTTCTAGCCTTAATTGTGTTGCCTTAGCTAGATAATTGAGATTGTATTTATTCACACAACATATGTTTTAAAAATACAATACATTTTAATTATATTAAAGGTCATTAAAATTTATTTATTATCACCCTTATTTTCTTAACTTTTTTATTAATGACATTCTTATTTTTTTAACATTTTATTTATCAGAAAATCTTGTCATTAATCATGATTTTCGTCCAAAAATATTGTTAATGTGCTTTAAATTGCGGTCAAATATCTAATCTCATTTTTGCATCATCATTATTATTATTTTTTGCTTATTTGAAAATACTATAGGCAAATGTACTTCTTTACTATATCTTAAAGAAAATATTGAAGAGAAATCATAATCATGCACAATTTATGTTAATTTTAGAATAAGAGAGCGATGAAAAAAGAGAGACATAAATGTGATGATGTAAAGTTTATGAATCTTTTATGCAATTAAAATGCAGTTTAGTTATTAAAAATATAAAAGTGTGGCCTAAATATATTTAGCCTTATCTTCATTACCATTGTTCATGCTAAAAGGCTTTCTCATTTCCATTATATCATTATATCCGTCGAGGCTCGAACCTTTGATCTATTATGTGCATCCAAATTTGGTGAAATTTTCATTTTACTAAAATGCAACTCTTCTAGTTGGGGCTGTTTTACTGGATGGTGACACTCGATTTGTTTCTGATCATTAGATGGTATTCTGGATGGTTCTCATTTAACCTAGCCGAGTCTTTTTGTTTGGACATACTTTGCATTTGGTTTTCGTTTATGTGAGAGAAAATAACCCTCTAATTAGGATTCTTGATTTTTGTTGCTTTACACTACTCGATAACCTCATTCGAAGCTATAAAATCTTGTAATCATAGTGTTATACTTGAAATCTGAGTGACCTATGTGAAGGAGTCTGAGCGATCTTTCTACTTAGTATAACTTCAGATTAGGGTTTGGAGATTTGAGTGTTCTTGTGAAATAAGCCTTCGATCTTTAGAATGATAGAAAGATAAATCTTCAGTAGACTATATCTATTGTAATGTTGAACGATTTTGTAATTATTGTTTCCATTTTTGGGTCATCTAGTGCAATCGAGCATATATCCAATTTATTGGATGCTCAACAGGGAAATAAGAGCTAGAAGTGGTTGTTGAACCTCTCGGGTTTCGGTAGAAAAATCTTTGTTTCGATCTTTTAATTTCTGCAAGTTTTATTTTCTGTTGATTTGATATTATTTTGTATCTTAAGTTTAATATTGTGTTTATTAGGGCCTTTCAATGCCTGACTTGATATTATTGAAATTTAGCAAGAAATGTTAATTGTTTGGATTGTACCTAAATTAGTATATTAATTAAACATGTCTTAAACCTTTATCCAGCGCTAATAAACTTTGAAACTATTGATTATGCTTGATAATAATTCAAACCAAAACTAGACATGACTAATATTTGTTTTGCCATTTACTTGAATGATTAATTAATAATTCAAACTAAAATTAGATATGACTAATATGTGTTTTTAATATGTACACAGCAGAGGCAAATCCAGAGATCGAGTTTAACTATGATGGACTGCGAGCTTTGAAAGTAATTGAGGGCAAATGCCTACGAAAAGATCGCTTGGAAAATAAGACAGGAATTCTCTACCATCAATATCTACTGGAGGAGCAGCAATGAAGGCAATAATAAATACAGAAGTTGTGGTCAATAAGATAGGGATCAGGGCGAAAAAAGGAAAGAGAGGGATGGAGTTTCTCTCGCTTTTGGCATAAAATGGAAGTATGATAATTTTCTGATAATTCCCTATCAACAACGTATCTAAATAATATCCCTTAACCAAAATCAAGGAACTATTCATACGTTGTTGAATAGAAATATGGGATTTCGCAGTTTCTACTCCTGCTAATAGTTTAGCGCATTCTTTATTGTTACTGTGGGGTCCTAGCTAAAGAATGAATGCTTTCTCAGCAGTAGGGCAAAATGTATTCGATCTAATAGAATAATTTTGTCGTATCTAGACTAATACCAATCCAAGCCATTTCATGAATAAAATGTGCCCGCAGAGAAAAGAGATATTTTGACTTTACTGATTTTTTAGTAAATATAGGATTTAAACCGTGTAAGAAGAGTTGCATTTTACAAGAAGATCAAAAAATAAGAGATTTTATCAAAAATTAACTTTCAACTTCATGATTGTATTCCAGGCTGAGCATAACATTCTTATGCACCCATTTCACATGTTAGGCGTAGCGATGGCCAACATCCATGATAGCGGGGTTGTTTATTAATATTTAATTAAATAATATTCAAAAAATCATACGGATTAGAATTAGATCACCACTAGAACAAGAACTAGGTATGAACTTTTATTTTGGATAAAAAAAATCATTTCATAATTTGCAAAATGTCCTGATTTATTTTTCAATTAAATATGCAATATATATTAACAAAACGATATTATTCAATTTACAATTAAAGTTAATTAAAGAAGCATTATTATATTAACAAAATTGAAATTATTTATGTGCTTATATGATACCACTTTTTCGCAATTGATTTTGTATGAATGAAAAGTAGAACCTTTTATTAATTGAATAAGTTTGTTGAAAAATTCCTTATGATACTAATGCCAATTTTCCTACAAATTCATCCACCATTAATTTACCAAACTCTCAAATCAATTGATTAGAGAGAAAAGAAAAAAAAAATCAAAAAGAGGGACAAAGTCACAGCACCGATTAAAATGTTTCTACTTGTATTAAACCAGTAAAATTGAACTTATATTATTTGGTTACATTATGTGCTAAAAATTAATAAGTGCCATGATGGTAAAGTGGTCAATATATTTAAGGAAGGTAATAGGTTCGAATCACCTTCTTTACATTTGTTTTGGTAAAAATTGTTGAAATAAAAAAAATTATAAAAAATATTGCTAACACAGAACCCTCAATTCAATAGTAGAAGGGCTTACTAGTTGAGCTATCAGATATGTTTGTTGTTAATATGAATTATCAAATATATAATCTAAATTTTTTTTTATTATCAGCAAAAAAAATTCTTCCCGATGAATGCAGTTAGGACAGTCGCTCTAACTTGCCACTACCTAGATCCGCCATTGTATGTATGTATTGTCAATATAATATGGTTTTTCGAAAGAGGATAATATGGACGAGGAGTTTAATGTTGTAGAACAAGTCTCTTGGATTGTTTGAGTGATGTCCTAAAACCCAAATACGTTGAGCGCTTGTTTGGAAGAAATTTTCATATGAATTTTAATTAATTATTGCATCGTTACTATAGTCATTTTTTATTTCCTTCTCAATAAAAGCTAAATTCTGAAATCTACTTACACTTTGCAACTATAAAAAAATTTGATAGGTTGTACTATATGTACATGACAATTTGCATAATGGTTTTATTAACAAATGATATGACGAAATTCAATTGGATTAAAATCTCATCAATCAAATAATTTCTTCACTTACATTTGACACATTGTTATTATGTAAAATATTATGTAAATAGTTATCTACTAGAAACCTTTTCCAAAATGAATTATAATATTGTAAAAGTGGAGCCAGACACGGGCTGAACTTTAGCTCTTTACTATAAGGCTAAACATGGTTTGGTTTGAAATTTTCGGGTATTTAGTAAGTGAAATCGTCGGGTCCAAATTTAATTATGAAACCATTCGAGTTCGGTTTCATTCAGTTTAGTTTGGTTCGGTTTCATTTGGTTCCTAGGTTCTGTATTATAATTAAATTTTTTAATATTTACAAAGTTACATTAATTCTACTAATTATATATATTCAACTAAACTCTTACAAAATAACGCAATCCAATCTTATATGTCTTTTACGTTTCTCTTTGCTGAGTTCTTCCTAGATTTGTTTCTTAAAATCATAGGAAAAAGAAAATAGCAAGTTCAAAATAATTAAGAGAGCGTTGTCGAGTTTCAATTCGATTTCTGTAGAACGATAGAAACGATACTATAGTAGAATAACATATTTGGATAAAACTAAGGTTAATTTGACTAAATTGGCTTTGAACTGAAAATTAGAATTAGAAAAATCATATATTTTTTTTGAACTAAATTAACTAGTTAACAAATTTATTGAAAAAAATAAAATAATTTGATTTATTTAAAATTAATTAATTAAAAAAATTAGGAGGATTCGATTCTTGATTTAGAATCGAAAATTTAACCAAACTCGTTGATTTTCAATTCAGATATTCATTCGTGTATTTAACTTAAAAAGAACCGCTCAATTCAAGTTTGATGATTCGGTCTGATAGTTTTGTCCAGCTCTATTTTATTATTTTAATGTTTTTAGACTTGTATGAGATGCTTAATTTTCTTGTTTAGTTTTTCAAATTCTATTATGTCCTTGTTTGACAACCATTATTTGAAAAACACTTTTTTCTATATTTTTATTTTTAATTACACATTTATAAATTAAATTATTTTGCACTTTGACTAAAAACTTTTCCTACCTTTTAATCACACATTCTCTTTAAAATTTTCATTCAAAACATTTTTTAAATTTAAATAATGGCCATCAAACCAGAGCTATATTTTCTTTGAACTTTTCAACTTCTTTTGGGATAGTTGTAGCTGAGGCCGCAAACTTTTCAAACAATGACATACTTTTCCCTAACATTGCAATTATTGCAACTGTCATTTCAAACCTTTCAAATTGTAACATCTGAGGCCCCAATTGACGTTTCCATCCAATTTGTTGTTAGTTGATCCAAAAAAATAATTTTGACTACATTTTACTTAAGTTTAAAAGGGTAAAATAGTAATTTAATATTCTTCCATAAGATAATTAAAAACATAAATCAAAAACAAAAAAAAAAAAACAAAAACAAAAACAAAAAAAGAAGAAGGAAAAACCCTCCATACCACACCCCCCACTCAAAATCGACCACCACAAATCTCCCTCCACAAATTAAGACATGTGCAAATTGGGTGTGTGGTAGAGATTTGGAAGCCATGAACATCAATTCCTTATTAAACCAAGAATAATCACTCCAAGAAATGAATAATCATCAAAATGGTCAACCCCATATGTCATCCCACTTAGATCTGATGTCGTCTCATGATGATTTCCTCGGTCAAATGCTATTGGGTGTTCCATCTTCAAACTCCAGTTTTAATTGGGATGTATCTTCCATCGTGGCTTGAGACGACCATGCGTCGCCGTTGACTTTGCTTAGCCAATTTGAAGTCCCATCGACGTAGTTGGTTTCAAAGCTGAGGTCGACCAGATCAATTGCTGCTCATCCAAGGCCTTAACAATCCAGCAGCAATTGATGTTGTCCAAAGGCAGTTTGCTTTCAAAACCCAAAACCTCCATTCAGTCGAGAGAGATTAAGCGGAAGATGCAAAGGTAGTAATATAAACCCTCTTGCAAGAAAGAAAAAAATTGTGGTAGAGGACAAACTTGAAGTTATTCCTTATGTGGTTGTGGTGGCGACGACAGCGGGGCAACAGTGTGGTGGTCAATGGCAATGGTATGGCGGATTTCTGGTTTTGGTTGAGGGATTGAGGGTGGGGATGGGGTGAGGTGTGGGAGAATAAGATAGTTTTTCCGTTTTTATTTTACTTTTTTCCTTTTTTTTTTGGTTTTTGATTTAAGTTTTTAATTATTTTATGGGAAATTATAAAATTACTATTTTGCCCTTCTTAAATTGAGTAAAATATGATCAAAATTAATTTTTTGAGTCAACTAACGACTAATTAGATGGAAATCGTCTGTTGGGGGCTTAGCTATTGCGATTTGAAAGGTATGTGGAGATGATTGCAACGATTGAAAGGTTACGAAAAAGTACGCCACTGTTTGAAAGGTTTTGGACCTCAGCTGTAATTATCCCTTTTTTGACTCGATGTAATCCATGTAGACCTCAATAAAAATGATAAAGTGTAGTAACTCCATCGTTCTTGAGTCTCTATTTTGGAACTGAATGTAATCATTCAAGTATAATTATGACATATTTTCATTTTATTCTATTTTCGAAATTCATCCACGATCAATTATGTTATACTTATATATTACGTGGCATAAGCGTGACTAGGGATCCCATATATGTCATCGTGGCATCAACTATTTAATTTGATTGGGTCTAGGCCTATTAAATCAAGAAGCCTCGTCTTGAACTTTGCACTCGACCCATTAGCAACACTTGACCCACTTACATTTTTCTATATATATGTGAGTTTCATTCACAATCAAATGTACGTTATTCTAACCTTAGTCAAATCCCTCTCCCATTTCTTGCACTCGTTTTTCTTTCGCTCGGCTATTGACTTAATTGTCGGAGTGCAAACGATCGTCGAATGTTTTTCTTGATCGGTGGCATTTGCTTTCTAACTGAGTGTTCCTTTAATTCAATAGTTTGATTTGATAGTGTGCAGACGTGGAGGGATAAGGATGAGATTATGTTGTATTTTTTGGGGTCAACAGATTAACGTTGTCTGTGAGAAAACGTTACATTAACCACGTTACCACTACATCAAAAAAACCCATTTGAAGAAGAGAATTTTCGGGACAGTTTTTGTATATAACAGCAAAGACAGCAATCGAAAAAATAGTGAAGTTTCCCTTACTAAGAAACAGGAGTCAGCCATCAAAAATGGATAAATGGCAATTGGAAAAGGGTTGAAGAAACCCGGGTTGAAAAAATCCACCATGAAAAATGAATATTTCAATTTAAGGGATGAATAAACTTTCCATGAAAGGGGCTACTGCAAACACAATTGAAAAGGGGGTGTTTTCTGACAAGGAATTTTTCATCAAAAAATCAAGCCAAACCATCACAAAAATTGGTTGTTGGATGATGCAAAGGCAAGAAAAGAAACAAAGCGAGTCTTCCACCTCCACTTACTAAAATTTGAAAAACAAGAACCACCATTGTCATTTAGCCGCAGGCAACAAAAAGGCAATATTCACGGGAGAATGCAATCCAATCCTGATTACGCCCCAAGAATAACGCAGTAATTGTAAACAGCTTTGTGGTGTGATTTTACAGGGAGGTGGATGAATTGTTCAATTCAACAAATTAGGCTTTTTGTGAATTTTATGGAAATAATTTGTTTATCGAATTAAAATGAGATTTAAATGTCAGTGAGTGAAGTAGTGAAGCGTCGAAATTCTCCCAATTGGTTTGGATCATTCAATATCATCAATTCATGTCGTTTTACTCAATTAGAGATATTCGACCTAGTTTCTCTAAACAAAAAATAGAACATTAAGCACTAATTTAATTCGATAATAATTCTAAAGATTAAACTACCTAAAACTCATTCTCGCTTTTATTTATTGAAATAAGATTCAAGATTGATCATATACTTCGAGCATAAGGCAGTAAAGAATCAGATTCACCAATAAAATTAATTGAAATTGAAACTCAAACAAATATCTCAATTATTCAATGGAAAAAGCATGATTGATTCATGAAAAAATCTAATAAACCTTAAGCCAGTATCAAAAGAAAGTCATGAAAAGAAAATCTAAATCCTAAAATTGTTTGACAATGAAAAGGCAAATTACATGAATCAGAAGATATTGAAATCACCAAAACCAATTGAGTTCTTTCGTATTTTCACCGAGATCTTTAGTTCTCCATGGAAATCTTGCTACAAAACCAGAGAAAATATGTATGGAGATGTGTATTCTACGTTATGGTACGACTTGAGGCTTAAATATCGTAACGGAAGCGTGTTTCCATAAGTGTGTGATTGAAATCGAGAAATGGAACTTCACACTTCGAAAGTGTTCCATGCGACCGCATGGCATAAGTGGTTGCAGTTGCACAAAACAATAATTTTTAGACATTTAGTTCTCTAAGCCACCATATATGACCACCGCATGGAACAAATGGTTGCGGTCACATGGTTCTACCACTTTTCTTTCCCAAACAATTTTCAGTATTTTTGCCATAACTTTTCTCTCCCGATGTCCGATTAAGACGATTCAATATGCATTGGAAAGTTAATGCAAAATGCTACAATTTTGCTAGAAATAGCTCTTTCCAATTCGAATGTTTACTAAGTCAGAAATAGATCTCAATCTCCAACTAAAAAATCTGAAACATCATTGTACGGTTGAAAATTGATTTGTAAAAATGTTATGCTCATATTTCACTTCTTTTGACTTCTAATTGCATCCAATTAACCCTTAGCATTCTCGAATCATTATTCCATCGTTCATCTCATCTTTGGATTATTTGTAACTTGGTCCCTAAACTTTTAGTTTCTTCCACTTTAGTCATTTTTCATTTATTCCTTCTATTCTCCACCGTATTCATCCATTTTGTAATGTGAATTAGAATATAAAGGTACTTAGTGCATTTAGACATCAATTTATTCAACAAATGCAAGTGTAAATGGATGAAAAAAATTAACGACTTGCGTTATTATCAAATCCATTTGCTACTTTTCCAACAAAATTTCAAATAATTAAACTAGCTCACTGTCTTCAACACGAAGACCCACTTGTAAAGATTTCAACACATAGAAAGCTTTGCCCAAGATGGAGCTATTAGGGAAGGGCGCCGGCAATTTGCTCAACGAAATGCCCCTTTCAAATTTCCTATTTCGATGACCCTCATTGAGCAGCCATTTCATTCCCATTAACAGCTATTAGTTACGTTCTCCAACGAAGGCTGTTAAGATGGTCACCAACCTCACAACTTCCTCAATGTACTGTTGCATTTATCTATTTTTCAGTACAAAGCATTAATTTTTTAATGGAGATGAGATGTTGGTGGAGGCGTATTCAAAAAGTTTGGCGGCTCCTACAGCTTTCTTGTACACTTCTTGCTGACAAATGAAGTAAGATTTTTGCAGGTTAACGCGTCCTTTGGCTGACTTTTCCGCACTCCATTATTTTAGAGATTCACTTCTACACGGATCTTCTCGACCTATTAATTTGGGCTGACAAGTCCATTAACCACATGGGCCTATTTCAAAGACTCTACCATGATATTGTTGCAGGGATATTGTTCTTTTGGACCAATCAATTATTGTCTTTGAACTCATTTTAGTTGGTTCCATGCATGCATTTCTTGCCCAAGTGATTGGACATCAAGACCCACCGAGTGGCTGCATATTAGCATCCAATTTGGGCGTGTTGGGCTTTAGTCACATTTGCTTTTGGAATTCTTTCTAGCCTAGGAAATGTTGAATATTTGTTCAAAATCAATGGAATGATAATGGATTAATTATTGGACTCAATTGTAAAATTGGTAGAATCAAAAGAAATTGAAAAATGAAAATTTTGATTTTTTGCCTATGCGTACGCACAGGCTTATTTTTGTGCGTACGCGAGATATGTTTTGGCAAAATCAGAATTAAATTTTGCTTCTACTATGTATACGCACGGTTTATACTATACGTACGCATAGTGTTAAAAAATAGCCGTTGGCTGATTTTTCAATTTGAAACTTGGGAGCCGTTTTGGATTAAAAGTTGCCATTTTTCATCTTGTTTTGGCACCATTTTGTGATGCATTGATTGAGACCTATAAATAGGTGATGAATGATCAATACAAATATAATTAGAATCATTGAAAACATCTTGAGATCCATATATCATTCTATATTGAATCAAACTATTGATTTACATTCATATTCAAAATCTTCCTTTGTGTTCTTAAAGTTTTGGAGGATTGTCTTTGTATTTTGGTGTTAAATCCTTTACAAAGTTTGATATAATCCTATAAACTATTTGTCAAAACCCTTAAGCATCTCATTTAATCCCGAGAGAGGGCAAATATAGTTTGAGGACAACGATCCCGTGTTCAAGCCTCAAACTCGTTCTTGACGTATTTCGTGATTTCTATTCATTTTGTTTCTATAATTTTGTTGTTGTTTTTTCTCCAACCCCTTATTTTCCAACAGGTAAGGACTTTATCTATTTGGACTTCTGGTCATTACATCACACTTCCTCCATTTTACATTTCGTTGAAGGGACAATTTATCCTTTCTGTGACTACATTTGATTAAATTCCCACACTAAGCATTTCCACAATAGGGAGTTGATGCATGGCCTGGCTTTCCAGTGACGGCAATTGAGATAGTTGTAACACTCCAATTTTGTTTTTACTATTTTCATATGGGATCTAAATTTAATATTGATCATTTAGCAAATGGAATAGTCAATGTCTAGCTTGTCGTCACACTAACGTTTAAAAGTTGAAGTGATAAACTCGACCCACTTATTTGCATAAATGATTTATTTGCTTACGTATACTTTTAAAAATTTATCGCAAGTTATTTGAATCGAATATTTAAGTATTTTAAAAGTTAATAAAATACATATCAATATTATACTCATTTTATAGATCGTGTTAAATAACATAAATTGGGTCCAAACAAAAGAACTTTTAAACTTGTCGTATTCGAGTTATTTTATTTGGCCACAAAAATGAAAAATATGACTGTTATTCATCACATCAATCCACCATATTTGACTTTCTATCTTTTTTGTGGGTCTCGTAACGATTATATTTTTCAATCTTATTCTTATAAAAATGGGTACCATACGAGGCTTAATGTAATTAAAGTAATTAAACCTAATTAACCCATTAACTTATAATAAATTAATTAATTTACCTCATAATTTCATACTTTAACCTTAAAGGAGTTATAATTGATTGAGTTGCCGTCTATAATTTAATATTATATACATATATATTGCATATTTAGTTGAGGCTGTATTTACTTTGAGAAAAAAAATTCACTCTTCTACAATTATATACGTTCATCATATTGTTGAATGAATTTTACTTTTTATATCATTTTCCAACTCATACATTCATATTATTTTAGTGTCAATTGAGGTAAGAAAACATCGTGCAGAGTGAAAAATTCTTATTTCTTGATATTTATATAAATTTTGGCATAAAATACTATAAGATCTTCGAGTCAAATTCTATGTTAAATCTTTCGAGATAGACCGTTAGGTCAAATATGTTAAATCCTACGGGATGGACCTTTGGACCAGTTATGTTAAATCCTACGGAATATGGGAATTCTTAAGAATTTCCTCGAGCTCTAAGTCTAAGAAATGTCAGTATGTTATGTCAGTTTTATAAATATCATGCTGATAAGAAAGTGCTGAGTGTTTTTCAAAATACTTACTCTTAAAATAACTTTTCAGATGAGAACGGGTCGTGTGGACGTGTGGAAGATTGATCGAGTGATGCTTATGGGGTCGCCAAGTAAAGTTTTCAGAAAATAGAATTGTCGACTTTTATTTGAATAATATTTTTATGTTAATGCACATTATTTAATATTTTTAGAGATCCAATATTTGACATTTTATGTTAACTATTAAATTAATAGTCTGGAATGGAGTATTTCAAGAATTATATTTAATATGAAAATTTTACTTAAGTTGTTATTTTATCGTTATTGATCACATTTTCAACACTTAATAAAAATGATATTTCCGCTTAAATTAGATGAAGAAGAATTTGGTAACATCTCGAACCTATTTTTATAAAAAAATAAAATAATAAAGATGAAAAAGATTTTGGGGCATTACAATAGCAGTAATGCAAGCTTAATTTTGAGTCACATCATGTATATGCAAATCATAGAGATGATGTATCAAAAAAAAAGTTCGGATATTTTTTAAAAGAAATTTCGACTCAGTCATATCTCACATAAGCATTGGACATATATGCTCAAATTAAGTAAGTCTAACAAACTAAGCCCATGTTCGATTTAACTAAACATCATATTTTTTTGTAAATTTTGATAAAAATTGATGAAACGTGTGGTTGAAAGTTGATAAAAATTACAGATCATATGAAATATTTAATTGAAAATGAGAATTAGGAAAAAATTGAATTCTAAAAAAATAGGATAGAGGCCACTAATGTTAGGCCTCACACCTACAAATCAAATCACATGATAGCCAACTAAGCATAAAGCAAAGAAAGAGATCATGCAAGCCAAGACTCATTTGCATTATTCCCCTTAGCTTTCAAAATAATAGAAATTTGGCGATCTTCTACACAAGCAGTTGAAACTGACTTGTGACGTGCAAACATGAGACACCTCATTGATGGAGGCATTAAACACATGTTGTTGAATTGCATTCTTGAGGACATCGCCGTTTGATAAGATTGCTCGAATTCCGCCTTGCATTTTGCCTAAACGGAAAGAACATGGTTATGTAACTAGCAGAGCTTATTCTATTCCCTTGATATGGTAAAGAAACCAGCACTTCAGCAAATGATTGCTATACACTATCAAATGCAAAAAAATCGTCTTAAGTGATTTTATGACCCTAAATTTGTTAACTGAAAGAAAAAAATTACGTGGTATCAACAAGAAACCTCATTTCTATAATCTCGAATATGCCTAAGATCCCTAACCAAGATTGAACGGACTTATAATCTAATATCGGTACACAAGAGAACACCCTAGCCATTCCATCCCGCTACTCTTATTTAGTTATAAAACCATTGTTCCCCTCATTCCTACACGGAAATTCAAATTTCATCACCTTCACTTGTATTGCAAATATAGGAGCACTAGTTTTGAAGGTAAAAGACTTGACATTTTACCAAATACAGATAACAACATCCCATCATTCGCGTGTTACGGATTATGCCTATTTGCTACTTTTGCGAGCAGTAATAATCAGAAAACGAGCAAATCACATATAGATTTATAGAGTTTTGTCTTCAATGTAATTTATAGTATTTCATAAGAAGGAAATCAAACAAATTAATGTTGTTCTGTCAAAATTGCAAGTTAATTGCTTCCCAAATCCCAGTCACAGAATTTCACCAAATTCATAAAACTTTGATGAGTTCCTATATAAGTTACAACAAATCATTGTCCATAACATTCAATCATCACTTTCTTGAATCCATACATAAGGATCAAACACTTCCATATCAAAAATCTACTGTGGATATGCTAAGACGCAAATAAATTTCAAGATATATAGGCCCTTTTTCCCTTCACAACCAAGCCACATAAACAAATATACACACATTAATATTGAATAGAAAAAAACTTACCTGGTTTTATTTTTTTGAATTTCCTTCTACTTCCTAGATAGTTAATTTCCTTCTACTCTAATATGATATGCTCGAAGGCGAGATCTAGCTTGTAAATTTCTTATTATCGGAGATAGCATTTTATGAGTTTTTGTTCTTTGAATAAAGGAAGAGGCGTCATATTTTGGAGTTCTCGTTCCTTGAAAAAAGAAAGATACAAATCACTAGACATGTTTGTCCTTGTAAAAGGAGCATTTCCTATCTTTGCAAGATGTTTATTCCTCATTTCTCATTATTGTCAAACCTAATTATAAGACCTCATCTATTCGAAGTGGCTTAAAAACCTCCATAGTTCTAGAGCTATTCACGGGATGTCTATTTCCTGCCTCGTCAAATGCTTATTCATGGCTTCATGAGATATTTATTCCTCGCCTTGGGGTATGTTTTTCCCTGCTTTGCCATATGCCCATTTTTTTATTTCGCGGGATGTTTATTCCCCGCTCACTAGATGCTTATTTTTGGCTTCGCGAGATATTTATTCCTCGCTTCTTATTATCGTCAAGCCTAGTTGTAAGACCTCGCCTATCCGAGGCTGCTTATATAAGACTCTGATAGTTTGATATCTATTGGTGGGATGTTTATTTTCTACTTTGCTAGATGCTTATTCTTGATATCGTGAGATGATTATTCCTCGCTTCTCAGTATTGTCAAACTTAGTTATAATTTCTCGTCTATTCGAGGATAGCTTGTAAGACTCTGATAGTTCATTATGAGCCCTCCATTAGATATTTATTCATCAGTCTACGAGCCCCGCTATGCGAGATGATATCGTCGAGCCCCACTACAAGACTTTGTCTATTTGAAGCCATCTTATAAGTCTCCGATAGTTTGACAGAGCTAATCATGCCTCTACATCAACTTATTGCAAGCTACTTACATACTCAAAGCCACGTCTCTATATTAGCTATAACACAACTATATTTATTTTTAGAGAGCTCATCATGCTTCTGCATCAATTATATTATAGCTACATATCTTTTCAGAGTTTTGCTTCAGCTTCAACTATATTCTCTACATGAATAAACCATCCACCATGTAGGTTGCCCCTTGGCATGGATGGACTATCTACCATGCAAGGATGTCACTCACCACTTCATAAGGAAAAAGGGTGGGCCCATCTTAATACCTTCGAAGACAAAGCATTCCATGGCCGGATCAAGCACCATGAAGGAAGCCCTTGCAAGGAAGTAAAACAGCCTCGACTAGAACAAGTGTGATGCCTTCCACAAGGAGTCACAACATGCTATCTTAGAGGTTATCCCCTTACATAGCTGGATCAGATATCATAGAGGAAGCCCTTGACATGAATGTGTCACCTCCATGTAAGGATGTCAGCTTATCACAGCTATATATATTATGAGTATGACCTTTGTTACTCATATGCAGATCATCACATTTACTACTTACATTCAGAGCATCGCCTCTGCTGCTTATATTCAGAGCTCACCTCCGCATCAGCTTTATCACAGTGACTTATATTTCAAGTCCAACCCTCATATAAATATTCGACTTTAACTTGGGGACTATTGCGACACTAGTATCTTGGCATTATTATATTATTACTACTAGCATATGCATTATATTATTGTTGCCAAGTACGAGTGTCATATTATTGCTAGTTTGTGATAACACTATTTTCGCCACAACCAATACGTATGCCTCATTATCCACATTATCATTTTATTATCATCAGCATGTTGCTTGCTTTACTATAGCACTACTATTACACTAACTTGTGCATGTATATGACATGCTATGACACATGATAGGCTTTATGCATATTGTATCTTAGAGAAATTTGATATGTTATTATACACTTTATCGTCATCAGTAATTTGAGGGGCAAATGAATCCTAATTTATTTCATATATGTGAGGTGAGAGAATTATGTTGTATTGCAGGTTGATTTAGTCCATGTTGCAGAGGAGATGCTGTCGAAATTTCGATAAATTATATGCAACATCTTTTGAGGCAATATGTAAGCCCAAGCTTATTCAGGCTCGCATAGATATTTTCTGAGGCAGTTTGTAAATCCTCACTTATTGAAGCGATTTATATTCTCGAGGCAATTCGTAAGTCCTCGCCTATATTTTTGAGGTAATTCGTAGGCCCCTCATTTATTGGAGCTGCTCATATTTTTAAGGCAATCTATAAGACTTCACCCACTTGACATCACGTATTTCAAAGTTCGACTTGCGCATGAATGTACAATTCATACTTGGGGGACTATTGTTATACCTATAAATTACGTGGCATAAGTATGACGGGGATCCCATAGATGCTGACGTGGCATCGACTATTTAATTTGATCGGGCCTGTTAAATCAAGAAGCATCATCTTGGGCTTGGAACTTGACTCATTAGCAACAGTTGGCCTATTTACATTTTTTATTATATATATGTAAGCTTCATTCACAATCAAAAGTATGTTATTCCAACCCTACCAAATACCTCTCCCGTCTCTTGCACTCATTTCTCTTTCGTCTGGCTATTGACTTGACTGTTGATGTGCATACGATTGTCGGACAATTTTCTCGACAGGTGGCCTTTGCCTTCTAATGGAGTATTCAATGTGCATCTGATATATACATGGAGGGGGCGAGCTCGGGATTTTGTTAACGCATTTTTTGGAGTCATCAAATTCTATATTCACGTTGTGGTCTTAGTTACGAAGATGCCAATAATTTGTAGTGGAAATCTAGCTTTGATTTGTACCGGTGGGGAAAGATAAAGTGGTCTTTGGTATTTGGATGGTTAACATATGAATATTTTTCTTTTAACTTAAAATGTTTTTCAAGAATGAAATTTACAGCTTTAATAATAGATGTCAAACTGAAAAATAATTTCAACCCACAACATTTGAAGTTCATTGATACAAGTGTTTTAAAAAGTATACATGTTTGAAATTAAAAAGTATACAAGTGTTTGTTTGTACCCTATTATTCTACATTCTACCACATTATTTTTTCTACAACTCATTTTCAATTACACATTTTTCATTAAAATAATATTACACGTAAATCAAAATTTTTTTATTCTTTGTTAACCACACATTTCAACATCAATTACTATCCTATAATACATTACTTACAAATCATGGGGCACAAACAAGGACAAACTATCGTCCTCGCATTAAGGAAAATAAAGATAATATCAAAGATATCCCTTCACTTTTTAAAAATATTACTGACTTCCTAGATTTGAGTATCACATAAATTTCTAATCATTTTTCTTACATATTTATCATCTAAAATGAGGATGATATATATAATATGCCATTTTGTGAAGAAAAATATGAATTTCATAAGATCTTTTTATGGTTCAAATTATGTTTATAAGAACTTTTATTCAACTATTACAAGTTTCTGATATCTTTTCAAATGAGACTTCTAGTTATAGAGTTTTTTTTAATCTCTCTTCTTTATCTTAAAATTATCTAACAAATATCCCTCTATGAACTTGTTTGATATAGTTTAAAAGTCAATTAAAATCAAAATTTTGACCGTTATTTCACTATTTCATCTGTCATTTTTGAATTTGTCTCTCACAGGTGGGATTCACTTTATCTCTAACAATTAAAAAATCAATTATCAAAATCTCCACCAAACAAGCACTATATTTCTAGCGTCTAGAGCAAATCTCTTCAAAGTTTTGGCAAATATATAGGCCATATAGTTAGTTTAACCTTTGACCACTTTTATGCCTCACACATCTAGACCTTTGACGAAGGGATTTTAATGTTATTATATCAATGCAATATTTGAAAAAAAGGAAAAAGAAATTCATAACTACATCACGTCCCCATTAAAGTTCTATCTACACCAACGAGTATAGTTAATCGATATAATCAATGAAGTTGTAAGAGAATATGAGAGTGGGTCGTAGAGGGCTAGTCCACACTTTGCTAGTTGAAGATTTAAATTCCAAATGCATTTTGTACGGGCTAATTCTCGCAACAGTGTTTAGTTGCAAGGGGTAGGGATGACAATAGGAGGGAGGTCGAGGTTGAGGTTGGGACGGTCATTTCCCATCATCACCCTGTCCAGTATTTTTGTCTCCTTACCTTGTCCCCATATCCGATTAAAACAACGTCGAGGCGGGGGTATAGTGGGGCAGGGGTTTTCTGTCTCTCTCTTTTTTTTTTATGTTTTTAGTTGGTAATTTTATTTATTTTTTAATTGTAGAAAAAATATATTTCCTTTTAAAAATGATGATGGTTCTTTTCTTTTTTATACGATAAAGAACTTATATTTTAAAATGAACTTTAAGCTTGTATTCCTCGTACCCGCCCTCGTCCCCTTTCTATGTACTTAAATAGGCGGGGATTCCCTGCTACAAATCCTATGGTTATAAGCGATTTTTTGTGTCATCCCTAGCGGGGAAAAATAGATAGCCCTAATCTTCAATCTTTAAAATATATCATTTCAATCCTCCATTTTTTCAAAAAAAACAAGTTGCTAACTCTTGAATCAATAATATTTGAAATCTCTACAATTTATGGATAGCCATTACAATAACTAGATGAAAATGTTGAAAATATATTTTGACTTCTATAATGGGGCATGTCATTCCTTCTCTCACGTAATCATATGTCATCATAGTGATCTTAGATGGACTGTTTAATAAAAAAAAACACTTATGACTCTTACGCATTCCATATCGTATAACAACAATCAATTCATATGGAATGAGTTCACGTGAGACATGACAAATAATTATAAGCGATTGTTCATGTATATGTAAATGATTGTTAAATGTGACAATTGTGATATTTAATCGGATATTATGAGTCGTATCCCTTTTATATTGCATAATTATGACCACGAATGTGTGGCCCTCTTAACCATTAAAGATAATAATATTTTTTCTTAGTATAAATCCAGTGAACAATTCACTCTCTCTATATCACGACGAAAAAGAGAATATATAATTTATATTACCATAATTATGAAAACAATATAAGAAATGTTAAAAAAAAAAAAGAAAATTAAATTTTTTTATTTTAATAAATTTTTAAATATGTTATTTAACAATTTATTTTGTTAATCTTAATTTAGCGACATTTGTTTCCCATTTTTTGTAAAAATAAGAATGAAAAATATAGTCGTTATGAGTCTTATACAAGAGATAGAAATTCACATTTTGTGACTTAATATAATGATAACGGTTATATTTTTTATTTTAATGAGGGAAAGAACGAAAAACAAACAAGGACTTTATCAAAAGTAACAGTTAAATATTTGATTGGTCCAATTTTTTATTTTTTTAATCACTTGATTGAGGCCCATTTTAAAGTGGATTGGAATTTGATAATAACCCAGTTGTGAAATTTTCCTGTCATTTGATACTTGATAGTAGCCCCAATCGAAAGCCTTGAAGGAGAAGCGGCGTAGGCTTTCTTCCTCGTATATATAACACTATAAATTGGGAACAAATCAACACTTGGCACAAGTTTATCTTGCTAAATTGCTTCATCATCAAATTAGGAAGGCGTGCTCGGATTTTTTAGTGTTAACAGGGGCTTTATATGCTGAAATCGCACGTGATCTGATTGTTGTTCCTAGATGGAAATCTTCCTCTAGATAACATTTATCTTGAAATTTTGATGCTGTTGTTTATGTTTTTCTCCTTGCGTAGAGAACTGGCTGCCCCTCAAGTATAATAGGCGAAACACCCAGGGCCAAAATCCAGTGGCCAAGGTGGCTCCACCTCTGCTCTACATGCTTGAAGATGTCGATGTGGGCAATCACAATTCTTATGCAGGTTCAAGAACATTTTTCAAAATTTAATTATTTTTTAGTTTTGATATTTTTGTTAGGGTTTTAATTTTATTGGATCGTTGTTACGAATATGTGGTTGAAAAATGAGTTTTAAAGAGTTCCTACGAAAGAAGGGCTTAGTATCCTAGAGAAAATATCACTTTCTAATTCCAGCTGTGGGAAAACCAATGACTTCTTGATTTGCAAAACCATATAAGTCAAGAATATGGATTTATGGACCAAATGTGTACGCATGGTATGTAGTGTTACTTTATCATATTTTATGATTTATATTGCATTGTTCATGAAATTTCATTACATCAAAGAATTGAATGAACGTGTAGAAAATTGGTAAACATGATGTGACATAACACGATACAATTTGTAAATAAATTTATATATCATTGTTGGTTGGCACTTTGTTTAAATATAACAAGTTTGCAAATTGGTTCAGTGTGAGAAATTTCCAAATAACAAGTACAAAATTAAGGGTTCTTAAAGTACTAGAGTATCATGAGTATGTTACTATGATAACTATTTATTTAGTAAAAATATATTTTGTAAGTCCTATAACTACTCATTTTTCAAGTTATACAAATTCCAGTATTTTAGAATCCCAAAGTTCATCAGTTTAAATTTCTATCAGTTTTGATTCTCAAATTCAATAATTCAATTGTCCAATATAAACACAATGTTATTAAGCTTTTAAATTTTGACAAGAAAATCGAAGTTCACATTAGAAGTTTAAACTTTTATAGCTTTCAATTGTCAACATCTATATTGGAATAATACGCTCTTGCATGTTTTTCAAGCACCACATTATTTTATCTTAATTGCAGATTATCCGAAATATGAATATTAAATTTTTTTAACGTAAAATAGAAAATTTTATTGTAAATCATGTGCAAATTTATTGAAGCAACAAGAAAATCATCGCATATTCTGTGCCAACTCAAAATCTAGTACATATTTCTCAAAGCTCAATGTTGGCGCAATATCAAACAGGTTGACTTGCTCCGATGCGCTCATATCTTTTTTTTGTTTACCCTGATGCTAACAGGTAGGTATAAATGGAATTTATCAAAGTAGATTCTCTGCCAGTATAGGTTCTTATTCAAGTTTCAAGTATTAAAGGTATTTCAAACAACAAAATGCTTAGATGATCAGATTTTATTTCTATCTGAGGTTCAAAATCCTTGTTTGCGCACTTCCTAAGCTTCCAATGCCTGATTTTCTACCTTGGTTTTTTGAAATATAATGCTGTGCATCAATGTAGTTAAATGGGCATAACGTGTTTGATAAAATGCCATTGTTAATCATCAAAAAATAGCCATTTATATTGTTTGTTTGGTAACGTAAATTATACAGTTATAGACAGTATTATTGAAGAACGTGAAGTCAAAAACTCCTCTATTGTATTGTCCTGGGCTGTGTAGCAAGCACTTATAGAATTTGATGTTGCAGGCTCGTTTGTAAGTATGTGAGAAGCAAGCTTAAAATGGCTGTCAAATGTGTGCAAAATTTTCTTCTAGGAGCAAAGCATTTTAGAAATAGGCAAAACCTGGGAACCAATTTGAGACTGGTGTATTATCATTCAGAAGAAAGACCCCATGAAGAAGAAGAGGCTTTGTCTTCTGAATGGTATGAGAAGGCTTTCTTAAAGCTAACAAAATTGAGTCAATTGTTGAAAAATGTAGATTTGATTGATGGAAGACTAATTAATCTCAATGACGATTCAAGAATTTTCGACTATAAGCTGGAGCACAAAATGCAAACACTCAAGTCTCTTGTTAGAGCGTTTATTGGGTGTTTTTCGGTTCAAGAAACGATGAGGAAGAACTTGATGACCTCATTTGCTGATGATCCACGATGCAGAGAATTTCAGTGCTTTACTAAACCAAGCGAAAGGGATCCAATTACTTTGAGCTCGTTGACCAAAGTGGCTGACATTTTGAACATTTCTGCACAGCAAAGGAAGATTGTAAGGCATACAATATGCCCTCAAGTGACACAGCACCAGATATGGACTGGTGCACTCGAGGATGTACTGAATGGATTGAAATCTGAGATTGATTTTCTGATTCATTGCTGCAAACGTAAAGAGATAAACTTGGCACAGCAAATAGTTGCGAGTTGTAAGAAGTTATTAGATTCTGCTATATTGCCTGACCCAGAGTCAACTTCATGGATGCGCCTCATGCCTACAAAAGGTGAGGATTTGTCTCCTTCTTACAAATGGGAAGATGTTCTTGAGATGTTAGTTGATCTTATTAACTGCTTAAGTGAAGAAAAGAGACTAATTTTGCATGTTACGAAGCTTGAGGTCATGAAAGAAGGACTATATCAGATTAGGGATGTCTTGATGGATAAGAATATTGGATATCGGGAGGTCCGACATCAAGAAAATTTAGTGCAGAAGAAATTGACAAAGGCATTAGGTCATTCATCTCGATGTTTGTTTACCCTTTTGTTGTACTATCTTCACGGCTGTGTGAAAGACATTGAAGTAGACGTTAGAGGGGGAGTTCATAAACTTGATGGTGAGAATAAGTTTTGCTTATACATGGGGAAGATTTTGACATCAGATGAGGAGAAGGCAGTTCAGATTGGGGTGAAGCAACTGGATAGGGCTCTTGGGGTTTTCAAGTTTGTGATGGAAACAGCAGGGATGAAAGGAGATCTGGTGCTGCAGGGCCATCTGTGGTGTGTTGGAGCTGAGAACAGGTTGTTCCCATATAGAGGGAATACATACATATTACATGGGATTAATCTTTGATGTAAGATGCAAAGTAAGAAAGAGTAAGGTATTCTTTAACTTAAAATTCATGGTTGTCCATCAATTATTAAAATTTCAAGAATTATGCATTTTGAGGTTAAAATTAATTGTTAATTTTGATTTAGATTTTATAACTTTTGTAGCTATACCAAACATGGGATAAGGAAATAGATATTAAATTTAGGTTTGAGAATGAAAGTTGAGGGCTTAGTTGTTCAATCTTGCTACACATACATTCTTGTTGACATTCTGTTTCACATTGTACTATGTGGCGCACAATTTTATCATTGATTTCTCCAACTGTTAAAACAATGAAAGACATTTTATTGTGGAACAAAAGTTGACAAGTGTCAATATTCAACTAGAATTTATTTATTATGATGTGTGTGATTTTTGTGGTTTTGTGTGATTTTTGTGGTTTTGTCTTGTTGGTTTACTAGTGCTTTTCTATTTTGAGCTTTTGCTTCCATCCTGATTCTCTGTGTTAGTGAATAATATACTTCTCGTGTAGAGTACATCTCTTAAACTTAATTTAATTTTAAAAGTCATGGTTTACGATTGTACTAATGTATTATGGGCTTTGCTAGTTACAATACATGCGATTGTTTATCAGTTGAGTTTCTTAGTAAACTTTGTATTGCTGCAGTTAAATTTGAGCTTATGTTACCACTGCTGCATAACTTAAATTTGATTTAGAGTGGGGCATATTTTCGTTTCGTGATGTTGATGGGAATACCTTGCATTTCAACATTAGAGGAATTTTTAGGAAGTTGGGGTCATACACCTTGTTATGTCTTCATTGTTAATTTGGGTTATCCATTATTGTGTTGGGTTTAGTTATTCTATCTTGTTAAGAGTTTGATGGATTGCAGAAATATAGGATATGATCAGTCTACTTTTAAATCTATATAACATATCTAGCAATACCAACTTTAGATGTTTCATTGGACTATTATTTTGTTATGAAATTGTTCTCCTATCCACAGTGGACAAGAAACATTAGATTGTCTACTTGCTGTCGTGGCACGAGAGGAACCATAAGTAAAGTTCTCTATAAAGTGGGCAAAATAAGATTTTTCATTGTGGGTAGAACGTAAGTGTATTTTGTTATGTTTAAAATAGAGGACAAAACTCTGTAAATCAGTATATGATTTGCTCGTTTTTTAATTATCAAAAAATTTGGAATTATTTTTTCGTCCTTTGAAAATGTCATATAATCACATTAGTTTCAGCTTTATTAGATAAATGAAGATTTTCCTTCAAAATAATTTTTATATGAATTTGTACTTGTCAAGCGAAGCAAATTCACTCTAAACATAACTGCACAGTGTAATGCTCAAATTCTTATTAAACTTGTGCTATTAGAAATAAGCAGTAAACATAAAAAGAATGGATCATGAGGATGGGGTTTAAGCACAAATCTTTGCTTACAAATATGCTCAAATTAAGGGAGCGATTTGAACATCAAACACATAAGCATTGGACATATACGTGCTCAAATTAAGGCTATCTAACAAATTATGAAAATGCTGATGTACACACAACTTTACACCCCCTCAGATAGAGGGGGGCTAACGAATATTTTATTACATGTGGGCCTTTCTTCATGTGAGGAGGGTGTAAAGCTATGTGTACACCATTGTGTACACACAGCACAACCCAACAAATTAAGCCCATGTTTGATTTAGCTAAACATCAATTTTTTAGTAAATTTTGATAAAAAATGATGAAACGTGTAATTGAGAAGTTAACAAAAAATTGTGAATTATATGAAATATGTGATTGAAAATGAGATTGGAGAATGATGAATTTTAGAAAATCAAATGTTAGACCTCACCTACGAGGGAAATCACATAACAGCCAAAATTTGTTTACTGAAATAAGAAAATTACATGGCATCAACAAGGAGCCTCATTTCTATAATCTCGAATACAGCTAAGATACTTAAGACTGAACAGACTTATAATCGAAGATTGGTACAGAAGAGAACACCCTAGTCATTCTATCCCGCTACTCTTAATTAGCTATAAAACTATTGTTTCCCTCATTTCTAGACGGAAATTAAAATTTCATCACCTTCATTTGTATTGCAAATATGGGAGCACTAGTTTTGAAGGTAAAAGACTTGACCATTGTACCGAATACTGTTAACAGCATCCCGTAATTCATGAGTTTTATGGATTTAGCCTATTTGCTAGTTTTGCGAGCAATAATAATCAGAAAATGAGCAAATCAAATAAGAATTTGTAGAGTTCTGTCTTCAATGTAATTTAAGGTAATTCATAAGAAGAATCAAACAAATTAATAGAACCACCGTAAAATTTTAAGTTAAACCAATTCGAATAATCAGAGCCACAGAATTTTGGAACACCAAATTCATAAGAACTTGATGAGTTCCCTAAACAAGTTACAACAAATCATAGTCCAAAACATTCAATCTTCACTTTCTTGAAGCCATACATAAGGATCAAACACTTCCATATCAAAAATCTGTTGTTTATATGCCAAAATACAAATAAATTTTCAAGAATTCATAGACCCTTTGTCCATTCACAACCAAGTGACATAAACAAATTCACACGTATTATTGACCAGAGAGAGAGAGAGAGAAAAAAAAGGCTAACCTGGGTTTAGTTTCTTGAATTTGCTTCTACTTCCTGGATAGTAAACCAAACGTAAAAAAGTGACAAAATATGAGCTTTTCTTCCTCTCTTTTTTGGGGAGAAAACCTGTCCAGGTGGCCAACTTTATCCACTTGCAATCTATCGATCCAATTTTAAAATGCATCACTTACAATAATCTTGAGTCGAACAAATGCATACAACAATTTTGAAATACCATTTTTTGCACTTAATAATACGAAGAAGATTCATTAACTGCCAACAAAAGGTCGGAAGAGCATTCAAAAGTTGTATGCAAATTTAAGTAGAAAGTTATTTTTATTCGTCCGTTCATATGAACCACATTACAAATATTGAGGTGGGTAAACAGAACACAAATTCAATCATTACTGCACTAAAGAACAAATTAGTGACTCATGACAGGTCTAATCGCATTTTTGTTGCAAGAATTCTAGTAATTTTAGCACCGTCACACATCAATTAGGTCTTACTTGAACAAGCACATAGTTAATGTACCCAACATGCTTGATTAGTTGGATCAAACAAAAACATAAATTTGCTACTATCCAAAAGATGTCCCTAAGTTAAAGCACAACCCGTTGTAACCGTCACACATCAATTAGGTCTTACTTGAACAAGCACATAGTTAATGTACCCAACATGCTTGATTAGTTGGATCAAACAAAAACATAAATTTGCTACTATCCAAAAGATGTCCCTAAGTTAAAGCACAACCCGTTGTAGTTGCCCAGTTATTAACGCACATATTTTCAACCATTATCAAATTAAAAAAAATTATTCCGATATTAAACTACCAACAAATAAACTAATCTGGCATAAATATCAACTATTACTTTGCGTGAATTTTGTCTTCTCTTTTGCTCAACATACTAACAATTTAGACATAATAAAATATTACTACAAGAAACACCAAAAGTTGGTATTGCTTAATGTGTTGTACCTATTTAAAAGTAGATTAGTCAAATTAACAATGAAGAAAGAACAAGGTGTATGTCACCAACTTCCTAAAAATTACTCTAATATTAAAAAGCAAAGTATTCCAATCAACATTTATGAAACGAAAATAGGGAAGATTACATATTTAAGAGATTAAGCATGACCTATTTCAAAATTAAGAAGCAAGACTTATAATTTTAAAAATCAGATATTAATTAAATTTTATTTATGAAATAATTATTTTAAAATATATTTTATTAATTAAATATATTATGATCACAATTATGTATTTATAGGTCACAACTTATTTTTAGATCGCAAATTCAAATTAGTTGTTCACAAATTATTTTTTTATTACCAAAAAAAAAAAATTATAGGTCACAACGTATTTTATGATCACAACTTATCAAATTAATTAATCACAATTTAACAAATTTTGAGTCACGATCTCATATTCTTCTAAGTCACATATTTTTATCGGTCATAAATTAACGAGTTAAATGTTTCATTGACCATTGAACTTTATACTATGTCACGGCTTACTTACTGAACTTCATCAATTGTCTCATTGGCCACTTTACTTTGATCCGTCCAATCCCGTCACTCACCCGATTAGAACCGTTAATAGACGAGCCTATGTGGATGATGGTAAAATGATCTGGCTGGTTAAAATCTTCCAAGTGGTGTGGCAAGTCCCAACTTAGGTTCCACATCAGCAAAATTAATATTCATTTAACTACACGCAACTTCACCATTCTTCCACTCAAGACTGGACGAAATCAAAACTTAATTTCTCTTTCATTTTCTTGCCCAAATTGCGAAGAGCCCTACCGCTGTGAGAATGCATCATTCCCAACTCATTTGATCCCTAAATTTAAATCAAGAACCCTAACCCCCGAAATCGAATTAGAAGTATGTGAACGACAATTGGCCATCCTTCTCTTTCACAATCCCCATCTTCACTTACAAAACCATAAACTCCCAAAAATCAAATTGCGAAGTATTTGATCACACAATCGGCCATTGTTCTACAGTGTTGAAGGCGTACACATGGAAGATTCAGATGAAGGAATATCCCCATTTTTGTGGGCCTATAGGACTGATTTCATACCTACCTCCATTTTTGTATTTTAGAGAAATAACGTAATTTTAGGTTTAGTTGTTTTTTGAAACATACTTAAATCTTCTCAATTCAAGTTATTATACATGAGTAAATTGGAATGCTTGTTGACTCAAAATAATTCGTACCAATTGGAAAAAATCTATAATAGTTTGATAAATCTTTGGAAAAAAAAAGTAAAAAATTGGAATGCCTAATAACTGTGAAAATTTCGTAATTGTTCAATGGAAATGATGAGAACACTTCACAAATCAACCAAATACCTTAAATCAGATCGTTTGGAGAGACAAATCTTGGAGATTCTACATTTCAATTATGGACAAAATTTACCTTCAATGCAGTTCAAATAATAGTCGGTCAGCAACGAAGACTTGATTAGTATATCCTGTCAGTCGGATTTTGGCTTTTCTTACACTCTTATCACCGATTGAATCGATTTCAGGAGTTAGGGTTCATGAGTTGAATTGGAGCAAATTGATTTCAAGGGTAAGGGTTTTGTTTTTTGTTTTTTGTTTTTTTTTGGGTAAGGACTTACCCAGCCAAATTATCTTACCGTCATCCACATAGGCTCATCTGTTAACGGTTCTAATCGGGTGAGTGATGGGATTGGATGGATCAAAGTTAAGTGGCCTATGGGACAATTTATGAAGTTCAACGAGTAAGTCGTGATATGATACAAAGTTCACGCCAAACATTTATCTTTAAATTAACAATGTATTAGTCACAACATCCAAATTAATAGGTCACAAACACTTTTCCAACTCCACTCCCACCACCGCAGTGCCCGAAACCACAACAGCACACCACAACGCCGATCGCACACACACCACCCCACCACCACCATAGCCATTGCCACCGCCTCTATCTCCATCTATACCACACAACAGCCACCACCCCCACCAAAAAATCTACTAACCTGTTTCTGTCACCACCTCAAAAACCACCACAAAACATGCCGCAAAATCACTACAAAACCATCGATCCGTGTGTAATAGGCAAAATCGCCATTCTGTGTGTACCAGCCATCTCCACTATCTCCAACTATATCACACCACAACCACCACCGCAACAAAAAATCCACAAACCTGTCGTCGCCACCACTGCACACTAACATCGCTGCACCACTACCTCAAAAAACACCACAAAAATATGCAGCAAAATCACTACAAAAACCATTGATCTATGTGTACAGGAAAAAACCACGATCTGTGACAGGCAAAATCACTATAAAATTGTCGAAGAAACCATTGGATTAAAGAAACAATTTGTGACTCAAAGAAACCATTGAACTGAATGCCCGCAGCGCAGCGTTGCTCAGAGCTGCGCATCCGCACGAAGAGGCGGGACGTCGGGGGTGTCATGTTGCCGAATGTGTGTTACCGAAGAAGAGTGTGTTGCCAGATAAGAGGGGAGAGAAAAGGGTTATGGAAATGATTTAAGGTTTAGGGTGCATGAGGTACGATGGAATGTGTAGATTAATTTAAATTGGGTGGGGTGAGTATTTTAGTGGGTTTGTAGATTATTTAATTTTATAATATTATTATTAATATTTAAAAATTATATTATGATCTAATTTTGTATAACAAAATTTAAATCTGAATTTTGACTTTGAAACTTAAAAATCTGGTTGGATGAAATTTCCACACGAGAATATGAACTCTACAATCTCTACAATCTGGAGTTCATATTGTAGAGTTCATATTCTCGTGTATAAATTTCATCCAACCAGATTTTTAAGTTTCAAAGTCAAAATTCATATTTAAATTTTTTTATATAAAAATAAGATAATAATATAATTTTTAAATAAAAATAATAATATTATAAAATTAAATAATCTACTAGCTCACTGCTGAAATTAAAATGTTTGAAGTTAGTAAAAAATTATGACTGTACAATTTATTATCATCCTGGTAAGGTTAATGTAGTTGCAATGCTCCAAGCACGAAGACGGGATCACAGTTAGCAGTCTTACCCACGGTACAGGAACACATAATAAGGGATTTTGAGAAACTAACGTTAGAAGTCATCATGCCGTTGATTCAAATTGCAGCAAGAATAAGAGCATTCATGATTTGACCTATTCTTGGGGATCGAATTGAGGAAGTACAAGATAAGGATCAATTTTTACAGAAGATAAAAGTTGAGGTTGGTACAAACAAACGTATATGATTTGAAATATCTGCAGATAATGCTTTAACTTTTAAAGGTTATGTGTACCTAAGGATGAAATAATAAGGAATGAGATATTGGAAGAGGCTTATTCTACCTCGTATGCTTCATCCAACCAGATTTTTAAGTTTCAAAGTCAAAATTCAGATTTAAATTTTTTTATATAAAAATCAGATAATAATATAATTTTTAAATAATAATAATAATATTATAAAATTAAATAATCTGCTAGCCCACTGCTGAAATTAAAATGTTTGAAGTTAGTAAAAAATTATGACCGTACAATTTATTATCATCCTGGTAAGGTTAATGTAGTTGCAATGCTCCAACCAGGAAGACGGGATCATAGTTAGTAGTCTTACCCATGGTACAGGAACACATAATAAGGGATTTTGAGAAACTAACGTTAGAAGTCATCACGCCGTCGATTCAGATTGCAACAAGAATAAGAGCATTCATGATTCGACCTATTCTTGGGGATCGAATCGAGGAAGTACAAGATAAGGATCAATTTTTACAGAAGATAAAAGTTGAGGTTGGTACAAACAAACGTATATGATTTGAAATATCTGCAGATAATGCGTTAACTTTTAAAGGTTATGTGTACCTAAGGATGAAATAATAAGGAATGAGATATTGGAAGAGGCTTATTCTACCTCGTATGCTGCACATTCAGGTAGTACAAAAATGTATCTAGATCTTTGAGATACATTTTGATAGAGAAACATGAAGAGAGAAATTGGTTTGTTCATGGAGAAATGTATGGTCTGTGAGTAGGTTAAGGCAGAACATCAAAAGTCATCGGGATTATTGAACTCGTTGGATATTCCAAAATGGAAATGGGACCACATAGCGATGGATTTTGTGGTAGGCTTTCTGAGGTCAACAAGGGGTCACAATGCTATTTGGGTAGTAGTTGATCGTTCGACAAAATCAGCCTATTTTCTGCCAATCAGAGTAAATTTCAATATGGAACAGCTTGCATAGGTATATGTCAGAGAGATAGTCAAATTGTATGGAGTTCCGGTCACCATTGTCTCAAATAGAGACCCGAGGTTTACATCGAAATTTTGGAAAAAGTTTACAAGCAGCCATGGGGACAAAACTGAAGTTTAGTACTGCTTATCATTTACAGACGGATGGACAATCAAAAAGAACAATTCAAACTCTTAAAGATATGTTGAGAGCATGTGTTCTGGATCTTAGTGGTAGTTAGGAGACACATTTTCCGTTAGTGGAGTTTGCTTACAATAACAGTTTTCAGGCCACTATAGACATGGTCCTATATGAAGCTCTTTATGGTAGGAAGTGCAAATCTCATATTCATTGGGATAAGGTCGGAGAAAATCGAACGAATAGTTGAGGTAGTTGATAAGATTAAAGCAAAAATAAAGGCAGTGCAAGACCGATAGAAAATATACGCTGACGACAGAAGAAAGGATTTGAAATTTCAAGTTGGTGACAAAGTTTTTCTAAAAGTAACACCAATGAAAGGTGTATTGAGATTTGGGAAGAAAGAGAAGTTGACGCCATGGTTCATTCGACCTTTCGAAATTTTGGAAAGAATTGGTAGTGTAGCTTAGCGACTTGCCTTACCATCTGAACTCACAGAAGTACATAACGTGTTTCATGTTTCGATGCTTAGAAAATATGTTCATGATCCCAATCACATGGTAAATTACCGAACTTTAGAAGTACAAAAAGACCTGTCATATGAAGAAGTTTCGATAATGATTTTGGATAGAAGAGTGCATCAACT
Organism: Olea europaea var. sylvestris; assembly: GCF_002742605.1. NCBI lineage: Eukaryota > Viridiplantae > Streptophyta > Magnoliopsida > Lamiales > Oleaceae > Olea > Olea europaea. Next base: position 7,672,477 of record NC_036240.1, read on the forward strand.
CAAAAAAATAGAGAAGTTTCGCTGGTCAATATCTAATGGCAAAATCATGGACTTGACGAATCAACCTAGAAGAAGTAAGATGAGCTTAAAATCAAGTGTCTAGAACTATTCGATTAACCAAGGTAAATTTTCGATGATGAAAATATTTAAGGAGGGAAGATTGTAACATCCAAAAATAAAAATAAAAATAATTTTAGAATAAAATCATTTATTTTATTTACTATCTTCTATAATTTGAACGTTGGGGACTAAAGGTATATAAGTTTAAATTATTTTTTATTTTGGCCAAATACTTAAATATTAATAGAGTAATGATAGGTATGTCAATATTGAACTCGTTGGGTAGTTTGTGATTGATTGTGTATATTGGGCTCAAGAAAAAAGTCGATTTGGATAAATTAGGCTCAATATATTGTTATATATTTATGGTATAAATATAAAATGTGAAAGAAATAATCAAATTAGATAAAGTGCCAAAGTGATGAGAAATGTGACATTTGTGTGGGATGTCAGAGGTTCGAGTCACTCCCCACGCAGATATTAATGGGTAAAACTAGCCAGTATTTTCTGACTGTTTATTTTTGTAACAACCCACTAACAGCCATTAAAACACCCACTACTCAATCATTAAAATTCTGCATTAACATGGTGAAAACTGTTACTACCATCTTACCTATATAAACCCATGCCTCGTTTTGGAAAAAATACACACAAAAAGACAATAGAAAAATCATTTTGCGTCAACCCTCCTTTACATATTCTGAATTTCTTATATTTGGGTTTTTACATTTATTTTGGAGTACAATTGAGAGTTCTAGAAAAATCATTCGTGATTGCTGCACAAGTGATTTACGATCGTTGTATTTTGAGAGTGATTGTCTACGGAGGTCACAGCAATTATTGACGGGTAATTTCACTTTAGGACATCATGCTGTCACGAGATTCGATCGGACGATAAGTTTTATATTTCTGCATTATATTGTTCAGATCACGACTACAACTAATTAATTTTTTCCAACATATATATTGAAGTTTATAAAACTTGTCACTTATTAGCATTTGTTTGTAATTGTTTCTTGAATCCAAAGGTGCCATTCACATATGAATTGATAACGCTAGGATAGTGGAGTTTTTCTTCTTCTTTTTTATATGGTATGAATAATATAATAATTATGGTATAGTCAACTTTATTGGGAATAGATGGATAATCATGAGCTTGTACCCCATGTGTTGGTTGAATATGAAGGAGAGTAATCTTTGATTGTATAAAATAATTGGATTGAGTCTTGTTAGGAGAAAAACATAACATAAAATAATGGGATTGAGGCTTTTTGGAGAAAACAAACACGGCAATTCTCCTTCTCAATTTTTAAGTACTGTAAATAAGGGGGTATTTATTATCTACCCTAAAGAGAAAAAGAAGTATAGATACTTATGACGATGACAACAACATTACAAGCAGAAAATAAAGATTCTAAGAATATGAAACTTTTAACTTTCTTCCAACAATCCTTTTATAGATCGAGGTAGGACTACGAGGTGTAAATGTTGTCCCATTTAAATTATTTTTTTCTATGTTGATAAATTATTATACTTATAAAAGTTATGAAATGATATGATGATTATGATATGATATGAAATGGTCATTCAGTACCAAAGATATGATATACTATGAGCTCTTACCGGTTTCAAATGATATGATGACGGTATGATTTTTTTGAAGTATGTCTAAATATTTTATTCGAGATCGCACCACTATTTTTTGTATCCTACTGAGTATTTTCATGTACTCACTCTTTTCACTATTTCTCATAGGTTAGAACGGATCTTCGGTAGGTGGGCGGCGAAGTGCTATCGTGGTGCCAAGATATTCGAAATTAATAAATCAAATCTACGTAATGTAGCGAAACATTTTAACAATCTATATGAAATTAAATGTTTATAAATGCATTTGAAATTAAATGTTTATAGATGCATTTGAAATTTCTATTTCATCAATCCATCTGTTGTATCATTGTAATGAGCTTGAAAGAAGCAAAATTAATTATGAATTCCTGTTTTTAATCGTGTTTTTTGATTTAGGGATTTATCTGATGCCTAGTGGTTGGTGTGATTAATTCGGATTTAGGGATTTCTCCCTGGTTATTTATCATATGTGTATTGCGTTATTCATGTAAAGAGTCTATTGAAGTACCCATACAACCAGTATCATTTATTTTGGTTACGCTTACTATAAAATCCCAACTCAAGAATAAGTGAAGCTTATGAACTCAAAATTAATGAGTGGGCGTGAGTTGGACTTCTGTAATAAGTACAACCAAAATGTAATATCTTTATTCTAATTGGAAGAATTAAAAACAAAGGGCTCACGTGTTGCAATTATGGTAAAACCCAAGAATTCAAGCGTGTAACAATAACGCTTAGCAGGCCTAAGCGTGGTTTGGTTTGGGCTGGTTTCAACGCCAACCCGAAACCAAAATCAAATTAATCGATTTGGGTAAATTTCAACCCAAACCAACCCATTCTAACTCTTGGTTCAGTTAGTCGATTTGGACTTGTAGTCTAAACTGAATTTAAAATGTCCAAGTTTTGGTTGAGTAGGAAAAATGCTAAGTATAACATAATGAATTTGTGAAAGGAAATTTTTTGTATTATTACTTATGATTAACATCATAAATTGGAGGGAATCGTAATATAGTTATGATATTAGAGCTTATCTTTTTATTTTTCTTAAAAAAAGGTAAACATGTAAATGGGTTGATTTGATTAACTAGCGGTTTGAGACTTCAAACCATGAACCATAGTTTGGTTTAAAAGAAAATCAAACCAAACCAATTACCTGTGTCAAATAGACCTAAATCAACCCGATTCGGTTGAGCTGGTTTGATCGATTTTCTTGCCTAGGCCTAATGCATAGTATTTTTCCAAATTTAATCCCAACAGAATCTTAATAAATTCATCAATCCCGCTCCTCTCTCTCTTATCCAACTTACTGTTCAAATTGAAAATATTAGAAGAAGAAAGTCTTCAAATTCTTGAAATGGACAAATCCTATAATCTGAAAACATTCAAACCAAATGCATACTCAAGTCCATTTCGCGAGAAAGTTCGTCAGATTCTGGACAAATATGGCCAACTCCTGAATTACAGAATTGGACACAAACCAGTTTGGCATATTATTTTAAGGATCCAAAATTCGAAGGTTCTTCCATTCTACATCATTGAAGAAGATGTCAATGATTTATGTAATCATTATTCTTATGCACGTACAAGAACGTTTCTCAAAATCTAAAACCTTTTGAATTTTATTGGTATTTTAATTTATTGTATTCTTACCAGACTGGGAACATCGTTTAGCATGTAAGAGGAAATATTACTTATTAATTCTATCGGTCGGTGATTGTGGAAACCAACCATCTCTTACACGGACTAATTCACTGGAATGGCTTTGGCCATTTGGTTTGCATAAATGGAATTGACGGTGGTTCAACAACTATATCCGGGAGCCAAATTATGGGTTTATGGGACCGAATTTGTACTTCTCTTCGAACTAGGTAGTGTCATTTTATTTATGATTTATGCAGTATTTTTCATCAATTTTTAAGATCAGTATGATGTATTAAAGCTTACTTTATGTCTGATTTGCAGAAAAAGTATATGTTGTGGATGTGTCCATAAGGCATAATATGGATCTTAAACTTCTTTATGGACTTGCTCATGGAGATTCTTGGTTCGGGAGACGAGTTTTACAAAGGATCTTTTGGTGTTGGAGAGCATAATTACTTCATAACAATTGATTATGTAGCTCTCCAAATGTGCTTGTTCCCCCCCCCCCCCCCCCCCTTTCTTTAACCTGCTTCTCAGCTCTCTCAAGCTTGATGAGCTTATTTTGGCTCCTGGGCATAGTTGTTGAACCATCGTCAATTCCATTTATGCAAAGCAAATGGCAGAAGCCATTTCAGTGAATTAGTCCACCTAAGAGATGGTTTTCCAAAACAAGAACGTCATTATTTATTGAGTTTCTACAATCACCAATCGGTGGAATTAAGAAGTGATATTTTCTCTTGCATGTTAGATAATGTTCCCAGACTGGTAAGAATACAATAAATTAAAACCCCAATAAGATTCAAAAAGTTTTAGATTTTGAAAAAGGTTCTTGTACGTGCATAAGAACAGTAATTACACAAATCATTGACATCTTCTTCAATGATGTAGAATGGAAAAACCTTTGAATTTTGAATCCTTAAAGTAATACGCCAAACTGGTCCGTGTCCAATTCTGTAACTCAAGAGTTGGCCATATTTGTCCAAAATTTGACAAACGTTCTCGCGAAATGGACCTAAATATGCATTTCTTGGGAATGTTTTCAGATTATAGGATCTGTCCATTTGAAGAATTTCTTCTTCTAATATTTTCAAGAATTTGAACAGTATATTTAGATGAGAGAAAGGAAGGGGGGGGGGGGGGGGGGGGGGGGGGGGGGGGAGAGAGAGAGAGAGAGCGGGATCAAAGAGTTTATTATTAAGATTCTGGAATTAAATTTGGAAAACTACTAAGCATTATTGTTGCACGCTTGAATTCTTGGGTTTTTACCTTAATTGAAACTCACTCACTGACCAGTCCCTTGCCCAAAAAAAAAAAATAATAATAATAATAATAATCCACGAAGTGTAGAATGTTTGATGACATTTTGGCAAAATTAGATGGCCGATACACATTGGGTAAACTTCAGAATGTGACAGTCATAATGTTGGGGAGAAAACGCGTGGGTCGAGTTTGGTTGACAAATAATGAAATTGAGAAAACACAGCTAAAAATGGACACAGATATTTACGTGGTTCACCCAATTTAGGCTACGTCCACAGGCAAGTATGGGATGATTCACTATAGTAGGAGAATTACAACAATCTCTCTAAATACAAGGAGATAACAATGAATAATCTCTCTTGTAATAGGAGAAAATAAGTAAGAAAAAAAAAAGAACTTAGGAGAAAAACAATAAATTTTCTCTCTTCTCTTCTCTTCACCTTACAATTTTTCTCTCTTAATTTTTCCTCTCCATATGACACACCCTTTTCTCTCAAACTCTTGCCCATATTTATAGAGAATTTTAACCTCCATAATTGCTTGGAAGAGTCAAAGTTCTACCACCTTCATTTGCTAGAATTCTCTACACATTTGCCTTGTCAAGTAAATGGAGAAAGAAAACTTGAATTTCTCATCCTCACTTGTATGCATGCATGGAGTCTTTCTTACCAATTAAGATATCAACAACCTTATCAATTTAGTCAAAAAATGTGGCTATCATTAGTTGGAAACTTCAATTTTGCCACCACCACCACTTGCATGCATGTATCTTTCTTGCTTGGCAATTAAGAAAGTGGCTTATCCTTTTATGGTCAATAAAAGTGTCTTTACTATTCAACACATAATTATTGAAGTTCTGAATAAAAACAGAGTGAAAAACAAGGTGGGTAGTAGTGGGATGACTCAACACGAGGCACGAGATGCTGCTCGGCTCCATATTGGTGACATGGCGTTGATAGACTACGACCTCAAAATCATAAATAATGTGATTGTTGGCAATCAAATTGTTCAACGTGTAGTGAACCCCTCAACCAAGTTGTTGGAGTTCTATGTTCACGATCTAGATTGTGAAATTCGGGATGATCTTGAACTTTTAGAGTGTGGAAAGAGCGTGTACGATAACGTGATCCATTTGTACAAACTACATACTGTTAATGTCGCACTCTTCGTAATTGGAGAATGTTAACGGTTCAATTCAAATTGCTTTGAATAGAAAGCATTTTGTTAAACAATGAGAGTTCACAGATGAAGTCGACGATTCGCTAAGGAACCTATGTCGTGTGAAGCCAGATTTATGCGACCTAGTTCTTGAACCAAACGAAGACATTCCACCTGATGAATTTTCACCTGGGGAGTATGTTGTGGTTTCAGCTTCTGATATAGTTGGTGATCTAAAGGTTGCTGTCCAAAATGCAATGAATGACATATATTGTATCATGGAACGGATGTTTGTTACCGATATTCTGGAGAAAGACTCTATTGATGATTTGGAAGTGCTTTCTACAACACTCTTGTTAGAGGTAGGGCTGGACATGGTCCGGTTCGATTAACCGACCCGAAATTTTCGAGTATTTAGTAAGTGGAACCATCGGGTCCAAATTTAATTATGGAACCGTTCGAGTTCGGTTCCATTCGGTTCGGTTCGATTCCGTATTATAATTAAATTTTTTAATATATACAAAGTTACATTAATTTAATTAATGATATATTCAATATTAGCTCTTACAAAATAACGTAGTCGTGTCTTTTACGTCTCTCTTTGCTGAATTCTTTATAAATTTGATTATTAAAATCACGGGAAGAGAAAGATAGCGAGCTCAAAATAAATAAGAGAGATGTTGTAGAGTTTTAATTCGATTTTTTTCAGTAGAAATGACACTACAGTAGAGTAACAGATTTGGATAAAATTGAGGTCAATTTGATTAAGTTGAACTGAAAATTAGAAATAGAAAAATCATATTTTGTAGTTTGAACTAAATTAACTAGTTAACAAATTTATTTAGAAAAAATAAAATAATTTTGCTTAATTTAAAATAAATAAATTAAAAAAAATTAAGGAGATTCGGTTCTTCGGGTCTTGGCCTAGAATCAGAACCGAACTGTACCCGTCGATTTTTGATTTAAATACCCGTTCGGATATTTAACTTTAGAAGAACCGTCGGATTCAGTTCGGCTTGGTTCGGAAGTTTTGTCCAACCCTAGTCAAAGGACCTTAGAGTCAGAGGCAGCCAGTTAAATTGGGATGCAAAACTAAGGTACGAAGGGGGAGTGAAGCCTTCAATTGTTAGGTTCATGTGCGGGGCAACTGATGATGACGGGGAAAGAATGGTTTCCAGTGACAGGTGCGGAGATTGGCACTACAGAAGTTGCCTTGATATTAACAATGATAACAAAGAGCAACTAATTTTTATATGTGATGCGTGTTACGCCACCCTCGCATTAATGTATGAGGAGAAATACTGAAGTTGGGGATTTACTATAGAATTTTTTTATGTTGATATTTGTACTCTCTTTGTCAATTGTGTAGGCATACAATAGGAAAGTAACTCATGTTGAGTTACATTGACTTATACATGTAGAAAGCAATTGGACAAAAAATTCAGTACTATGAAATTTCAGTTTAAAGGCTTAATTCCTATATTCATTGTTCGAAGATACTTCACAAACTAGTGTGCAGGGAGCCTTCCTTTTAGGCTTAAAGTAACCACTTCGACACTCCTCGACAGGTCCTTCCTAGTGTGCAATGCCTATTAAATTTATGCTAAGCTTGTCCACATTATTCATTATCTAGTCTACATAATGCATTGTATTCAACTTCAACCTAAGCTTATCCACATTAAACATTATCTAGTCTAAATAGCATAATTCAGCCACGACTGGGTTTCGAAATGCACTGACAAGTTGTGCTTTGGACGAGTTTTTGCTATGTTTAGCCGCAGTACACATGGAACTATAAAAGGCTGGGCATGCAATTTATTTCGATGCTTTTGCTCATCCAATTCTGGCCTGTTTTACTAGAAAAAGATACATAAACTGCAGCATCCCTTTCTGATTATCCTTGCTTATCTTCATAACGGATTACTTGTTGATGGAGTTCAAATTGCTGGTGCTTTAGGTAATATAGTAGTGATCAAGATCTAGATTTTTATATTATCATGGAATACGAAAGAGTTCTACGGTTGCTGCCTTGATGCAGGGGAATTATACAAAAATTCTTTATAGGTAGTTAACACAGGGAGGTGAAATAAATATCTATCGTATGTGAAATTTTATGGCAAGTTTTTGTTTGAGATGGCTACTGAACAGTTAAAAGGCACCTATCCTACAGGTCTGAAGTTCCGAAACTAACTTCACATCCTACTGTTTGAAAGGTAAGGCTATATTTCATTCAATGGGCAACAAAGGGGCACCAGCCACTTTATAAAAGCATCATCAATGTGTAGCCATGAATGTTCTTGCAAAAAGTCAACTCTAGAATTCCCTTATTTCTTTGAGAAAAATTTCTGTTCTGAACTGAACTCAAAAGGCAAAGGATTTCCAATTGATCAGATAGATAATATTCACCATCTTCTAACCTATGTGAAAAAAATGAAAGCATCAATGTAGAAGTCCTGTAAGCATCTAATAGATTGCATTGCAGGAGATATATAATCACAAGTCATAATGCAAATTTTACGCATTCTACTCACCAATTCTTAAAAACTGCATACACAGGACACGTAGAGTACTTAAATTGGACTCTTCTCTTTGAGCCACATATGGCACAAATGTAAAATATAACTAGAGATGCAATTTTACTTGTAAATGATAATTCTAAGATCTTGCTGGTTTCTATAGAAAATTACTTCTATTCCTAAAAACTATAATACAAAGTAGCGATTTGATATAGATTTTCTATCGTCTAGGCACGATCCTTCAAGTTCAACAGACTTTTTTATCATCCTAAAGGTAATTTGTGGTGCTGGTCATTTTGACTGTAGAGTTGCTGCCAGACACCAAGTAGGCTAATAAAGGAGTAAGTAATGTTAATGCTATTAGACGCACTGCAATAGAAATTTCACATGGTGACAATATTGATAGGTTAGATTTGAAACACTGAAACCCTCGTTAATGATCAACTTCTGTGAAGATCTCCACCAGGGTACAGTGTGACAAGTTTTGATTTAAAAAATTCGAATGAGAAGAATGGGATATTAACGCTACTTTCAGGGAAATTTTTCTTTTTTTGAAGCTACCTGTTTGTATTTGAAAGACACTGAACCCTATATTATTTACAATGATCCACTAGTGTGAGGATCTCCACAAAATAACAAAATTTGATTTAAAAAGTGCAAATGAGAAGAACATGTTTACCGTATTTCCAGAACAGAAATCAATAAAGAAATGTACCTCTAGAGCATTACCAATTGTGCCACCAATGTAATTGAGAGACTGTAAGAGCATCTAGTCCTTTTTGTAGTGATCAGTTGTCTGTCTTTCGACTGCTTTGCAAAGAGTTGTATGTGATACTGTACTATGAATGAAAGAACAAGGATAGAAGAAGCCCCCTCACATCGGGGGGCCGCGCCATTTTTTTGTAGTGATCGGTTGTCTGTCTTTCGACTCTTTGTAAAGAGTTGTATGTGCTACTGTACTATGAATGAAAGAACAAGGATAGAAGAAGCCCCCTCACATCGGGGGGCCGCGCCATTTTTTTGTAGTGATCGGTTGTCTGTCTTTCGACTCTTTGTAAAGAGTTGTATGTGCTACTGTACTATGAATGAAAGAACAAGGATAGAAGAAGCCCCCTCACATCGGGGGGGCCACGCCATTAAAAAATGGTAGGGGCACCACAGAACAGTGAGGGGGCTGTACATGTACAGCACCTTTTGGGGCTGTACAAACAGCTTCTTCGTAGAAGAAATGTTATCTGTGTTCAGTATCTCCAGAAATACAAACAGACATTTCTCCCTATATGGTCGAAAAGAAAGATTAAAAAATCTTTTAACACAGAATGTTTGCCAAAATTAAAAATAGAACCTTCGATAAATTAATAATAGAGAAATAGGTTCCCCGGGGGGGCGGCTTTTATCAGGAGCATGAGTGAAATTTTCCTAGTATTGAGAGTGTTGACACATAAAAATTCAACCCAAATCGAACAGTCCAAGGAGTAAAGCCCAATTGGAGGATCCCCAAATCAGATAGCCCAAAGAACGAAGTCCAATCGAACGAATCAAGGTGAAGGCCCAAATAAGGGGCCCAAGAGTGCGGTAACGCCATCGCCCAAGTTTGCAAGTCGCCCAAGGTATCAACAAACATAACGCATTGTGGTTATCAAGAAATGCAGTTATCAAGGCAATTGTTAAAGTAGCCCTATCATGTTCCACAACTCAAGGAATTCAATCGAAAGCGATTGAACGATAAAAGATAATGGCAGCAGTTAAAAGGCAGTTTCATGACAAAATGGCCACTACAAAGAAAGTGGGTAGTTATAGGACGATCAAGCAGTTTTTAGAGTAGTTAATCACAAAGAGATCGTCTATGCGGTATAAAAGAGAGAAAGAACGTAGAAGCAAAGGACCGAATCCAAAACTCTCGAACAGAGAATATGTAATTTTCATTTCCTTAGCTTTTAGACTTAAACACTTTTCTTTCTGTAACTCGTGTGCTTGCGCCCCTTGGAGGCACGTTGTTTTTCGTTTCCAATTGTAAAGTTCATCGCCAATAAAAGAACACCCCTTTTTGGGACTTTGTCTCAAGATGTTTCGTCTCTTACACAATCGTCTGATCCTTTTTAATTGTTAGCGAATTAACCCGCGCGAAACAATTTGGCACGCCCGGTGGGACAATGGTGTTAGGTGTTGAAAATACAAAAGGTGAAACAATATGCCTCAGAGATCCGACAAGGAAGGAGCAAGTCAGGGAGGAATCCAGTCTTAATCGAGCGATATGAGGAGCAGCATGCCTCTCCACGAACAGATGGACAAAATCAAAGCAGTAACAGTCGTTACGAACCAATGATGGAAATGTCAAATGAATGGGCAGAAAATTTTCTCCAAAGGTTCAAAACAGCAAGAAGCAAGTGTTTTGTACCTCTGCCCGAAAAAGAATTTGTCAAGATCGCACAAGGCTGTTTGAGCTTTGATTTAAAAAAGAAGTTCCAGGACAAGGAATTTCCTGACCTTTTCCAGTTGAGTGCGAATGTGATTAGGTATGAACGACTGATAAGAGAAGAAGAACAAATGAAAAATTCTAGTAAAGGGACTTATTACAGAGACCCAAATTTTGACGTTCATACCATCGACGACGAATCATACGATCAGGCCGAAATGTGTTTGGCCGAATTGGTAAAAAGGGATACATATACTTGTCCCATAATGGCCAAGCCTAGACCATCGGGCAAAGATGAGCCCATAAAGGATGGAAACATAAAGGCTAGAACGTTCTCGTTCGATGTGACCAAAGCTGACCTTATATTCGATAAATTATATAGGGATAAGCAAATAAAGTTGAGCGATAAACAAAAATTGTCAAACCCTGAACAAATAAAGGGTAAAAAATATTGTAAGTGGCATAATGCATGGTCACATTTGACTAACAATTGCTTGGTTTTCCTTCACGTATTGCAGGATGCTATTGAATCAGGACGAATTACGTTCGATGATAAGAAAAAGATGGCAGTGGACGAGAATCCTTTCCCACAGCCACTTGGGGTAAACATGGTAACGTCTGGATTCAAGAACAAGTTGGTCATAGATGATGGAGAAGAGTATACTAAAATACATCCCAGTGTCTTCGAACGAATCAAAGGGAAAGAACCAAAAAAGGACGAAAACGTCCTGTGTGGAAGGTGTAAAAGGGAAGTAAATGGAGACACGGAGAAACTAGGGACATGGCAGCATCCTCATCGCCCTGCCTTCTTCCCAAACATTCAGCCTGGTAGAGGGCGAGGTACATCATTCTATAGAGGACCGCCTTTTGAAAGGCAGTTCAGACCAGCAGATACTGGAAGAACATTTAGGCCGTAACCTCGCCGGCCAAATGTGTGGCATTCATTCCAGTACAGCGCAGGAAGGGCAATACCCTTCGATGAGATGACTAAGACCCAACAAAGGCGTTTCCAGCAAAACTACGGACGGATGATGAGACAGCAATAAGGAATGCCACATCCTAAAGCGCCTCTACTACTCAAGGTAGCCAATCAAAACGTCCTCAAAGGTAGTAAAGAGAC